>NC_060279.1:98346354-98492561 GCF_021613505.1 Equus quagga | reverse complement strand
TGCGGCGGCGCGTGCGGCGGCTGCGGCGGCTCACGGCGCGCGAGGCGGCCACCGCGGTGGCGGCGCTGCTCTGGGCGGCGATGGCGCGCGCGGGCGCGGCGGGCGCGGGAGCGGCTAAGGGAGCGCTGCGCCTGCTCTGGGGCTCGCTCTTCGGCGGCGGCCTGGTGGAGGGAGCCAAGAAGGTGACGGTGACCGAGCTCCTGGCCGGCATGCCCGACCCCACGAGCGACGAGGTGCACGGCGAACAGCCGGCCGGGCCCGGGGGCGACGCGGACGGCGAGGGCGCCGGCGAGGGCGCAGGAGACGCGGCGGAGGGCGCGGGCGACGAGGAGGTGGCGGTGCACGAGGCCGTCCCGGGAGGCGCCGACGGAGCCGTGGCCGTGGCCGAGGGGGGCCCCTTCCGGCCCGAAGGGGGGGGCGGCCTCGGGGACATGGGTGACACGACGCCGGCGGAGCCGCCCACGCCCGAGGGCTCCCCCATCCTCAAGAGGAAGCTGGGGGTGAGAACGCAGGGCTTCGGGGTTTTGGAGAGATTGGGGGTAGGAGGAGAGAAGACAAACTCTGAGAGACAGGTGGGTGGAGATGCGCAGAGAGGGGAGAGAGAAACGGCGGAGAGCGAGCCTGAGAGATGGGCGCACAGAGACACACACCCAAAGAGACGCACAGAGAGGCAGAGAAAGACAGAGAGACACCCAGAGAGAGAGAGAAATGGACTCAGTGATGAAGACCTAGAGAGAGGCTTGCGGTGACAAAGGTCGTGTTTCTGGGAGCGATAGAGAAAGAGAGCAAATTAGAGGGGAAAGGGGACCAGGAGCTAAAAAGAACCGAGATAGGGCCGGGGACGCTGGAAAAGGCCTGCAGAGAGACAGATGGTTGCCGGGAATGAAGTAGCCCACAGGACCCAGGCCCCTAAAGCATCCTCAGCCCCTCGCGGGATGCGGGCCACGGGAGTGCGGTTGTCAAGGTGATGGGAAACTGAGGGGAAGCACCCCACTTGGAGTCAGCCTGAGCCTGCACAGTGGTTTGGGCTCAGTGCTCCACCTCTCTGAGCCTCAGTTTCCCCTCTGTAGAATGAGAATCGTAAGCCCTCCTCCTTCTGGTGGGGAGAGCGCAGAGCTTAGATTGCCCAGGGGAAATGACCAGAAAGGGACATGGAGAGGAGCAGGCGGGCAGCACTGAGGGGCGCTGGGCTGGGGCTCGTCCTGATGCTTGCTCTGCCGCCAGGTGGATGGAGAGGAAGAGCAGCTGCCTCCGGAACCAGAGCCAGAGCCCGAGCCCGAGAAAGCCGAGTGAGTGGCCCGGCCCCTATCACTGCCTCCCTCCTGGCCTGGGAGCCTCCTGAGGTCAGGGCCTGAGGCTGTCCTGGGGACTCTGTGTCCTCAGCATCGCCCAGCGCAGGGCCAGGCCCAGAGGAGGGCCTCTGTGACAGGGAGTAGAGAGATGAACGCTCCTGTCTTCCCCCAGGCCCTGGTATGGGCTGTTCCCTCCACCGGGATCACCGTCCCCCAAGCTTCATCTCAGTCTTCCTCCTCCAGCCCATTTGGGCTCACGTGTCCCCTTCTCCAGGAATCCTACCTTGACACCACCACCCCCCCCCAAGTTGAAGAGGTGTCTCCTCTTGTCTCCCACAACCCCCTGAGCTTCCCCCATCCTAGCCCTGACCACTCTGGGCTGCCACTGCCTGCTCACGGGTGTGTACCCCATTGGCCTGGAGCCCCATGAGACAGGGCCTGAGGCTGTCTCATCGCTATGTCCCCAGCACCATCTAGCCCTGGGCCAGTCGTAGGGTGGCCCCCAGTGCTCGGCTTTGGATGAACGAACGAATGAACGCGTTGCCCAGGCACCTCCTCACTCTCTCTGTGTCCTGTCCTGCAGCGCTGAGAATGGGGAGAAAGAAGAAGTCCCTGAACCCCCACCAGAGCCCCCCAAGAAGGCAGAAGCCCCTCCCCCACCCCCTCCAAAGAAGGAGGAAGCCAGAGGCGGGGGCCTGGAATTCTGGGCAGAACTGGAGGTGCAGAGGGTGAAGTTCTTGGTGAGGACCGAGCAGGGGCGCGCTGCAGTTCCCCTCCCCCAAGGCCCCAATGTTCATCCCACCTCTCCTCCCCACCCTGCTCTTGAGCTCGCCTGCGCCAGCCTCATCCCTGAGAGGAAGCCAGGCCGGGGAGAGGGCAGAGAAGTCTCCAGACAGAGCCAGGACCTGGACACAGGGCAGCGTTTTCAAGTGGTCCCCTCTTGGCTCCTCTGCATCTCCCGCCCGTGGTCCTTATTCCCACCTCCACACCTTTGCTCGTCCGGGGCCATCTGCCCAGGCTTCCCACCCCCATCCTCTATCCAGGGCTGAATCCAGCTGAGGCCGTGGCTCTGTTGCTCCCACCATGGCTGTTTCTTGGCTCCCAGCCTTTGGGTGGGAGCCCCCGCTGCAGCCCCAGCTCCTCCTGTGGGAGGGAGGACTTATACCCTCATCCAGGCCGGGAAGAGGGGCAGGCGTTGGGGAGAGCAGGGCCCAGGGCTCCACCCGTCCTGTCTCCTCTCCGGGCCCAGCCCGACATAGAGGGTTCATGAGAAGAATGAGGGACGGAGAGAAGGGCAGAGAGAAAAAGAGGAAGGGAGAGATGGAAGTGGGTGCCCTCTGCCTGGGGGGAGGCAGACAGGGTCACTTCACACGGGAAGCAGCATGGCAGAGCGGTCAGGAGCACGGCCCCTGGAGCGTGACTGCCTGGCTTCGGACCCCAGGTCTGCCACTTCTTGGCTCTGTGACCTGGAGCGAGACATCCCACCTCCTGGAGCCTCGGTTTCCTCCTCTGTAAAGTGGGCGTATCAGCAGCACCCACTTCGCAGGGTTGTGGGGAGAATCGAACAGGTTCCTGCGAATAAAAAGCTCTTAGCCAGGGTCTCGGTAAACAGTAAGCCCTCAATAAACGGGAGGTGGTGGGACCAGGTATTGAGCACCCAGGGGCTTGGACTGTGGGTGAAGGGTGGGATGAATTCTCCAGGGAGGTGGGCGGGCTGTGAGCTCCCTCTCTCTCTTTCTCTCCTCATCTCAGAACTACCTCTCCCGGAACTTTTACACCCTGCGGTTCCTTGCTCTCTTCCTCGCTTTTGCCATCAACTTCATCCTACTGTTTTATAAGGTGCTGGTTGTGAGGGGCCAGGAGGATTGAGTGCTTATCCCGGCCGTGGGGTGGGAGCTCCTGACAGGTTCTCAGGGTCCCTGTGGGTCACCAGGGACATGGTGTTGGGCTCGGGGTTCCCAAGAGGATTCAGGCTGTACACCCGGGTCTTGGGACCCCCATGGGGTGAGTGTGGGTGTCTGGTCCATCCGGGAGATGCCTGAGTGCCCGCGGGAGTTAGAGTGGGGAACCTGTTCTGGGCTCCGTGCTCAGCTCTGCCACTTGCCAGACCTGTGCCCCTGGGTGCAGGCATTCACCTCTCCATAACCCTCTGGTTCAGTTAAGCTTCTTTGCTTTCACATAAGCTACAGAGGAATTTGTGGGGAGGAGGAAATGGGCAGCTCATGGAATGGAAGGAAATGGTTAAGAACCAGGCCTCCTGAAGGACAAGGGGACTCTAGGGGTCTTGCCAGGGATCTAGATAACAGGACAGAGAGGCAGGGGAGCAGAGTGGGCAGAGTGTGGCTGCTGTGGGATCGAATCCCGGCCCCACCTCTCTGACTGGGTGATGGTAGGCAAGGAGCCTAACCTCTCGGTGCCTCAATTTCCTCATCTGTAAAATGGGATAAGAATAGCATCTGCCTCTTAGAGCTGTGGGGATTAAAAGGGGATTAATATGCGTAAAGCACTTAGAACAGTACCTGGCATATAGAAAGTGCTACGTGAATGTTGGCTACTACTAATTTTAGTGTTAGTGTTACTATCAGGGTCAGTCTCTGTAGGGCTCCACTATCAAGATGAATCAACTCTGTTTTCAGTCCTCCTGTCATTCAGGACAGTAGTCAAATTCCCCGGGCAGAGTCTGAGTCTGATTTGCTGGCTAGGGTCCTGGGCCCGCCCCTTGATTTTGATTGACAGCCCCACCTACAGCGTATCTGACAGGGGCCGGGTCCAACCTCAGGAACGGAGGCTGATAATTCTGTTAGTGGGTCCTGGATGTGGCAGACCAGGTGCCAGGACCCCAGGGTCCCCGCCCTGACTGACCTCTGCCCCTTCCAGGTCTCAGACTCTCCACCAGGGGAGGATGACATGGAGGGCTCAGCAGCTGGGGACTTGTCAGGCGCAGGGTCTGGTGGCGGCTCTGGCTGGGGCTCAGGGGCCGGTGAGGAGGCGGAGGGCGATGAGGACGAGAACATGGTGTACTACTTCCTGGAGGAGAGCACGGGCTACATGGAGCCTGCCTTGCGTTGCCTGAGCCTGCTGCACACGTTGGTGGCGTTTCTCTGCATCATTGGCTATAACTGTCTCAAGGTGGGCCATGGCCACGGCTCTGGGGCAGGGGCTTCTTGGGGGGGAGGCGGGCGGCACTGGCTGAGAGGATCCAGTGGCTCACACAGTGGTTGGGACAGGATCAGGGTAAGGGCTGGGGTACGGGGTACAGGATCTGGGTCTTCAGCAAGGATGACATTCGAACTGGGAACAGATGTGGGTCACAGCTCAGGAGCCGGCTCTTGTGACTGTGTTAATTCTTGGATCAAGAGGCAAAATTCGTCACTGGGGATATTAATTTCTGCATTCATCAGTTGGAGAATTAAGATCTGTGGGGTCTGTGGGCTCTCAGACGTAACATGCTGCTAATGGGGGGATGTGGATGCTGACATCAGCTATGCCTGAGGTTTCTGATGCCCCATAAGGCGTGTTACGAGAGCCTCAATTTGGGTCCCATGAGGTCTGACTGTTGCAGCAAATCTGGATGCTCGACTACTGGATGCACAGAGATCTTCTGGCTTAGAACTTTTTCATATGCCGTTCCCTCTGCCTGGAATGCTTTGCCCCACTTCCACTTCCTTCTGCCTGCCTGTTTTATTCATCCCTCCTCCCTTGGGAAGCCCCGGGCTGCATCAGACACCACTTCTGGGTGATCCCGTTGTTCACCCGCTTCAGCCCTGACAGTTCTGCCTGCACTGCCCCATCACTACCCTGATCCCGGTGGGGCGGGGTCTCCCACAGGCTCCAGCAAGGTCTCCTGGCTCCTGCTGGGGCTGTGGCTTCCTGAGGCACCTGACACGCACCCCTCTGCTACCCGCACAATCTAGGTGCCGCTGGTGATCTTTAAGCGGGAGAAGGAGCTGGCCCGAAAGCTGGAGTTCGACGGCCTCTACATCACGGAGCAGCCGGAGGACGACGACGTGAAGGGGCAGTGGGACCGACTGGTGCTCAACACGCCGTAAGGGCCCAGCCCCCACCTCGGCGTGGGTGGGGGGAAACAGAGCTGAGTGTCCGCTCCAGTCCGGGCCTGGGCCTCAAAGCCTGGAGTTCCAGTCACTGCCGGTCCCAACCCATTCTCCCCGTGCCTCAGTCTTCCTCTCCATAGTACACACCAATTTCCCGAGCACGCAAGCCCCTGTGGGGGTGCGGGGGTGCGTGGACATTCCTGGGCCCCAGCCTGGGAGATTCTGCTTCAGCCAGTCTGGGCGGCGCCCTGGAACCTGCATTTTAAACCCCGCCCTCAAGTGTGACTCTTGCCTGGGTGCCAGGAGTGGGAAGTATGAAATCACGTGGTTTTTAAACTGAGCCCGGAGAGGGAGTGAAGGTGTGTGAGGACAATATGGGGGACCCTGCACCCCCAAAGTGTGCTCCCAGCCCACTCCGTTTTCCCCCAGAGTCCCATTTCCTGTGTTCCTCCAGTGGGGCTGCATCATTAGAGGGAACATTTCTAGAATAAGAACAACAGCTTCAAATACAAGGTTGGCCACACCCTGGCTGGGAATTCTTGGTCAAGCGACTTTGCCCCGCTCGTGGTGCCTCAGTTTCTTCATCTGTGAAGTGGCGAAAGACTTAAATAATAGCGTTGCCCTCACGAGGATCTTGTGACGATTAAATGATTCATGTAGCTTCTGGGGCACAGTAAGTCCCAGATAAGTACTGGAAGTTATCGGACTGCGGGGTCCTGCCTGGTCGAGGTGGTGTGAGGAGGAAGGGAGAGAAGCCACACCAAGCGCATCTTACGTCTCATTGTCACTATCAAAGCCACGTGTAACTTACACACATTCAGGGACGCGTGCGCAAGACCTTGACTTCCAAATGCCATTTTCCACGAAGAGGAGCCAGGCTCCGTGGAGAAGCGGCAGATGGTCAGGGCCGGGGCGGAAAGTGCCAGATGAGCCTGGATTCCCTTGTGTCATCAAGCGGGGATGTGCTGGATGAAAAGTGGTGACGTGCTGAATGCACCCAGCCACCAGCTGGAAGGGGCTCCCGCTGGACAATGCAGGGACCACTTGAGCATCAATAAAGACGGGTGGTGCAACGTACCCCCACCTGTCAGATAGGTCCCAATCCCCAGATTCCTAATAAACCTCCACTCCAGCCTCCTTGCCCTCCCCCAAAGCAAAGTTCATTGGCCCCCTTTTCGGGGGGTTAGCGCACCAACTCATCATTCAGAAAACTGGTAAATAAAGAGCCAGAATCATCAAGGAAAATTAAGCGAAATGGTGTGAGAAGGCACATGGTTTGCCCGCAGCTGGAGCAGAGTCAGGCTGCCGGCTGGGACTCCTCCCACCCTTCACACGCAAGAACCCCCCCCCCCACCCCGGTGGACCTCTGTGGTTTTTTGCACACCCAGCTCTGAATAGAAGCCCCTGCCTTAGCTGGCTCCAACAAAGATGGCTGTGGGGATGGTGGTTGACCTTGGGCCAACTCTGCCTGGCTTGGGGGCTTTAGAGCCTGACCCCGAGTGAGATGCGACCCCACTGTGGGGTGGGGGTGGGGGGCCCTGTAAGAAACGCCTTGGAAGTTCAAGCCCCCTGGCCTGGCTGGTGGCTCCTGTTCCCTCTGCCCTAACATCTCGCCGTCTCTCCCTCGGCAGGTCCTTCCCCAGCAACTACTGGGACAAGTTTGTCAAGCGGAAGGTGAGAGGATGTGGATGGGGAGGTGGGAGGGCCTCCCGGGCTGCGTCCCCTGCTGACCGGCCATCCTGGCCCTGTCAAGCACTTGCTTTGTGTGCTACCTCGGGCACGGGGCTTGTGTGGCTGAGCAGCACCTCAGTTTACCCATCTGGAAACGGGCATGAAAACCCCACTTCCCTCTCTGGAAAGAGATGACAGGTGTCAGGAGCACAGCAGATGCCTGGCACAGAGGGAGCACTCAGGAAACATGAGTTATGAGGGAGGGAGGGAGGTGTGTTATTTTAAACACCCAGGCTCTGGGGTCAGATTGTCTACTTTTTTACTCGTAGCTGTGTCATCCTTTCAGAAATGCCTCAGTTTCCTTCATATGCAAAGTGAGGTAATCCTAGGGTGTTGTCAGGATTACATGACCTACTATGTGAGCAGTATCTGGCACATGGAAAAACACTAGACAAGTGATAGCTGTTACGATCGTTCATTCACTCAACAGATGTTTATTGAGCACCCACTGTGTGCCAGGAACCGTCTTAGGGGCCTGGAATCCAGCAGGAAACAACAGTGATTCTGACATTTGAGTTGGAAAGACAGATGCTGAACACGTTTATAACGTCAAGGAGTGATAAGTGCTACAGAAGAAATAGAGCAGTGGAGAGGGATGGGCAGTGTGTGTGTGTGTGTGTGTGTGTGTGTGCATGCGCGCCCACCGGGAGAGGTTGCTCTTTCAGATAGGGTGGTCAGAAAATGTCACACTAATTGATAAGGAGGTGAAGGAGTGAGCCAGGTGGAAATCTAGGGGAAGAATGTCCTAGGCAGGGGGAACAGCTGGTGCAAAGGCCCCGGGGCAGGAATGTGCTTGGTGTATTGGAGGAACTGAGAGGAAGCCAGTTGGCTGAAGCAGAGTGAGAGAGGGAAGGAGATAAATTCATAGATGACAGGGGGCCCAATTATATAGAATTCCTTGTTTATTTGCCTAATGATCATAAATTATCTCAATTAATTTCGCTAATGATCAGCTAGAACTTTATCACTTTTGGCCTCTTGCCCTGAGGAGCTGAAGAAAGCTCTGGCCCTTTTCCTCCGAAAAATGCACCCCCAATTTCTCACACAAAGTTCAGCGTGTCCCCAGGCCCTCCCCCACTCCAGCGGTGTCTGCATGGCCCTGCGCTCTCCTGTGCAGGTCCTGGACAAGCATGGGGACATCTATGGGCGGGAGCGGATCGCCGAGCTGCTGGGCATGGATCTGGCCACACTGGTGATCACGGCCCACAATGAGCGCAAGCCTGAGCCACCGCCGGGGCTGCTCACCTGGTGAGCCGCGACGGCCCTGTGCAGGCCTGGGGCAGGCAGGGCGGGTGGCCAGGTCTGAGCCCCAGGCATCTGGCCATCCCTCTTCCCCTGCCCCACACAGGCTCATGTCCATCGACGTCAAGTACCAGATCTGGAAATTCGGGGTCATCTTCACAGACAATGTGAGGAAGGGCCCGCAGGTTGGGGAGGGACCACAGGAGAAGGGCCCTAGGAGGCTTGGGGACTCCACCCTGGTATTCCTGACCGGCAACTGACTCTTGAGCCCCTGCAGCCCTCTGATCCTAGGGAACCCTCTGCCCCCCACCCCACGGTACCTTATCCCCAGAGTGCTCTTGAATTCCCAGATGATGTCCTTCTGCAGAGAGTTCCTCAGCTCCTCCCAGGGGGCTTCTCACCCAGAGTACTCCTTACTCCAGAGTGCTTCCCATCCTCCAAATACTCCCTAGCCAGAGCTGGCACCTGACTCCCAGAGCACTCCCAGGGCTCTTGAATGTTCCCAGACACCCTGAGTGCCCTGTTTCCCAGGGGGCTCCCTGACCTCCCTGAGTGCTCCCTGACCCCCGGAGTGCTCCCTGACCCCCGGAGTGCTCCCTGACCTCCTGGAGTGCTCCCCATGAGTCCTGCCGGCTTCCCTGACACCGGACCCTGTGTGCCCACAGTCTTTCCTCTACCTGGGCTGGTACATGGTGATGTCCCTCCTGGGACACTACAACAACTTCTTCTTTGCTGCCCACCTCCTGGACATCGCCATGGGGGTCAAGACGCTGCGCACCATCCTCTCCTCCGTCACCCACAATGGGAAACAGGTGTGGAGAGGACCTGACCGAGGGGTGTGAGCCTGGCAGGGACGAGCTGGGCATCTGGGTAGGGCTGGAGGGGTGAGGCTCGGTGGGCTGAGCCAGGGTGGGTGTGGGGAGCGAGATCCCAGAGGGAGGGCCACAGGGGCTGAACCGCCATCAGGACCAGGAAGGCTGGGCACGGAGGAGGGGCTGGTGGTGGAGCTGACCGGCCACCTGCCCGCCCCCAGCTGGTGATGACGGTGGGCCTCCTGGCGGTGGTGGTCTATCTGTACACCGTGGTGGCCTTCAACTTCTTCCGCAAGTTCTACAACAAGAGCGAGGACGAGGACGAGCCTGACATGAAGTGTGACGACATGATGACGGTGAGCCCCTCCCCCCAACCCCAGTGCTCTGGGGCCAGTTACTAACCATCCTGACCCTTAGTTTTCCCATCCGTACAGGGGGTTAATGATAGTGCCTACGTCATAGACCCACCGTGAAGGGTCAGAGAGCTGATACGGGGGGGGGGGGGGGGGGGCAAGACACCTAATCAATGTTCAATAAGTCCTGGTCACTGTTGTCATATTCTTTGAGCCTTCAAAGCTATTATTATTGGAAAGGGGTTCAAGCAAAGTGCCCTGCCACTTCCGAGCCACGTGATTTTGGGTAAACTACTGAACCCCCCCATCTTCTAGTGTCCCCCCTACCCCCGTAAAATAGGTGTATAATAATGGTACCTACATCTTAGAGTTGCTTTTAGGACTCAGTGGTGCTCCTTGACCATTAAGACTTAGAAGTCTTAGACTAGTGCCTGGCACATATTAAGGATTACATTGATATTAGCGACTATCATCGTTGTAATTAAAAGTTTCACCCAGAGAGCCAGCACGCCCTGCGTGTTTATATTTTCTCGTCTATTCTAATGATGGTGGTCATAACTCAAATTGAGTTTGACTTACTACAGGCATGGGCCACAGTTGGAAGAATCATCTCGGGGCCTTCTCCCAGAAGATGTCCTGTAATCTGGCACCGGCCTCTCAGGACCCAGGCCAGCTCCTCAGCCTGACCTTTGAGGCCCCGCCAGGTCTTGCCGCTCATAGCCTTCTTCCTGCCACCATTACTGGCCTTTGCTCTCACCCAAGACAACAGGGTTCTCTCGCTTCCTAGGGGCACAGAAAATAAATGTGCAGTCTTTCCCAAGTGCCAGGCAGACTGTGTCTCCCCCCTGCTCAGAATCTTCTTGTGGCTCCCCAGTGCTGGGTGGATAAAATTGAATCCCCTCATCATGGCTTACAAAGCCAGGGAAAAGCTAATCTTGTCTGAGTCTAACCACAGTCCTTCTTGCTTTCTGCTCTCTCACTGCCTTGTCCTCTTTCAGTTCCCCTAAGAAGCATGTGTTTCCTTCTGACCCAAGCCCTTTGCATCTGACATTCTCTCTGTCCCCCGCCCCCAGGCCCTATGTACACACATACCCCTTGACTTGACACCTCACCTTTCAACTTAAATGCTGCCTCCTACAGGAAGCCCTCCCTGACCATTGGCCGGGCCTCCTTTCTCTCCCTGCTGTTGCTCACAGGAGCTCTATTTTCCAGCCCCGCTAAAGCTCTTTCGGTTCCTCACAGGAGAAATTGTATTCTTTCCTCCCCAGTGGTGATGTAACACGTGGTTTTCTCTGCGTGGGATGCTCTCTCCCACCTGACACCCCCTTCAAGTTCCAGGTCACACATGTCTCCTCTTCTAGGCAGCCTTGCCTGATCACTCAGGCTGGGGCAGGCTTTCAAAGCTTCAAAGCTTCCTGCGCTTCCCCCGTCCTGGCCCTGACCCTCTGCCTGTGCGCTCTCTCACGGCCCCCAGCATTTCTAGGTTGTGACCGTCTGATGCCGTGTTCGTGACCCGATGAGGGCTGTCTCCGTCACTGCTAGGTCTCCTGCCCCCTCGCCAGGGCCCTGTAGGTACTCAGTGAATGTCGGATGATCGAACGCTAACCAATGCTTCTCACCCTGCCCCCGCAGTGTTACCTGTTCCACATGTACGTGGGCGTCCGAGCGGGCGGAGGCATCGGGGATGAGATTGAGGACCCAGCCGGCGATGAGTATGAGCTGTACCGAGTGGTCTTCGACATTACCTTCTTCTTCTTTGTCATCGTCATCCTGCTGGCCATCATCCAGGGTCAGTGCTGGTTGGGGTTGTGAGTGCGGGGGCTCAGTGCTTAGCACCAGTCTCGGGGCTGTAAGACAGCAGCCCAGGATCCAGTCTGCCTGGTGCCTGTCCTGGCTCTGCCTCTCTCTGCTCTGAGACTTCGGGCAAGTCACCTCTCTGGGCCTCAGTTTCTCCATCCATAAAACGCGGACATTAATCATACTAATCTCATGGCGTTGTTGTGAGAATTAATTCATACATGTTAAGTGTCTGGCTCCTAATAGGTGCTCCATAAACCTTAGGTATCATTTTTAGGAAGCAGGATGAGATGAGGGAGATGGGGGATGGGAGGCAAGGCTCAAAGGTAGGTCGTCAGAAGAGGGAGGCGTCTGAACGGGGTCAGAGGTTGGGCACTGACCTGCGCCCTGCCGCCCCAGGTTTGATCATTGACGCTTTTGGCGAGCTCCGAGACCAACAAGAGCAAGTGAAGGAAGATATGGAGGTAGGTCATGTTTGGGAGCCACCCAGAGGGATTACAGGACCCTGGGGGGTCAAACAGGCCTCCACTCTGATGTCTCCCGCCACCCACAGACCAAGTGCTTCATCTGCGGCATCGGCAGCGATTACTTCGACACGACGCCGCACGGGTTCGAGACTCACACGCTAGAGGAGCACAACCTGGCCAATTACATGTGAGCTGGGCCCGCTGGCCAATCAGGAGGAGGGGGGCGTGGCCACCACCAGCCAGGGGCGGGATGCTGGGCCAGTTAGGGAAGGGGGTGTGGCCTCCAAGTGGGTGGATCCCCAGCCGGCCAATCAGGAGAAGGTAAGGGTGGTCCTGACCTGTCTCCGGCTGCCCTCCCACCCCCAGGTTTTTCCTGATGTATCTGATAAACAAGGACGAGACAGAACACACGGGTCAGGTAAGGGGGTGTTAATGGGATGAGAATGGGCAGGGACATGGAGAGTTTTCATATAAGGTCAATCAGCAGGCGGCAATACAAAGCTCATAGCGATATCAAGCGTTTGAAGATGCGACCAACCGACTCTTCCCATCCCCCAACTCTAGGAGTCTTATGTCTGGAAGATGTACCAAGAGAGATGTTGGGATTTCTTCCCGGCTGGCGATTGTTTCCGCAAGCAGTACGAGGACCAGCTTAGCTGAGACACCCCCAGCTGGCCCTTCACCCCCACCTCAAGTGCCTTATTCTTACAGCAAGCCCCTTAGCCCCCAAACCCCTCCCCCCAAGGCGGCCGGGGGAGAGGTGGTCATGTACTGGAGAAATAAAGTCTGTGCCACACCCCTGACATCGTTGTGTTGGACTGTTGACATTTGCGGGGGGGGGGGGGTCAGCCTCCAGGAATTCTGCCCTCCCCGCTCCAGAAAAACAAGATGACAGCAGAGGCTGAAGTCATGTTTATTGGGAGACAGGGGCATGTCAGGACCAGTAAATCGTGTCCCTTGGGGAGGGAGGTGCAGGCACTGGTTCCTGACACCCCCCCTAGGAACTCATTCCTGGATGTAGAGATTGCTGGGGGCAGTAGGATCATCTGCTGGGCGTGTCTCCACCACCACAGGCCTAGGGAAGGAAGAGAGAAGTCAGTCCATTCATTCATTTGTTCATTCATTCATTCATTCATTCACAAAGCAGTTGTTAGAGGCTGTGCCAATACAATGCTGGGCTATGGCATTGAACGAGCAGACATGGTCCCTGCCCTTGGGGAGCTCAGTCTAGAGCAGGAGACCAATATGAGTCAGTGAATTACATGCGTGCAAAGAAGTGTGGGGCACACAGCAGGAAAACCTAGCCCAGGAGGTCAGCCAAGGTGCCCCCAAGGAATGGATGGTGGAAGCTGAAAGAGACTCAGCAGGGAACTTGGCAAAAGGCAGGGAAGTGTGTTCTAGGCAGAGAGAACAGCCTGCGCAAAGGCCCTGAGGTAGGAGGGAGCCTGGGGCTTGGCTGCAGACCTCATGGTCTTGTGGCCAGGATTGGGTATTTATCTTGAGGCCACAGGAGGGTTTTAAACACGGGGAGAGTGACACAATCAGATTTGGATTTTAAAAGACCCCTCTGACATGTCAAAAGGTCATAGAGGATCCTTGAAGGGGCTCTCACTGGATAAATATGGGAGTATTTGTGCTTCAAAATAAAGAACGCTAATAGTAGATTAGAACCCATAGAATAAAAGGGAAATCCAGGGGCCAGCCCGGTGGTGGAGACGTTAAGTTCGTGTGCTCTGCTTTGGTGGCCCAGGGTTTCACCAGTTCAAATCCTGGGATTCACCAGTTCCAATCCTGGGATTCACCAGTTCCAATCCTGGGAGCAGACATGGCACCACTCATCAAGCCATGCTGAGGCGGCATCCCACATGCCACAACTAGAAGGACCCACAACTAAAAATATACAACTATGTACTGGGGGGCTTTGAGGAGAAAAAGGAAAAATTTCAAAAAATCTTAAAAAAAAAAAAAAAAAGGAAATCCATGAGCCTGTGCTGACATACATACATAGATACAGACATACATGTATAAATGGTGGAGAAGGCACAATTTGCCTACAGCAGAATGCCAACTAAGAAAGAAGGAATGACAAAAATAGAAAATCACCATTTAGTAACCCTCCTAATAATAGATTTAGGCAAAAGTCATCAATAGATGCTAAAACTAGTGGGTGAAAGTCTGAGAAACATTATATTTACATAGTCTCAACAAACTGCCCCAAAAGATACTTATAATACAAAGAAAAAAGAACATAGTGGAGAAACCTAGCTGACTCTATCTTAACAAAGGATCAAAGATAAGGTCACCAGTAATAGGACAAACTGACACGCGCCTCCTGATATGACTCACTGAGAAGGACACACCATCACTTCTGCGGTATTCCTGCCCCAAATGCTGGAAACCTCAAACCCGACTGAGGGACATTCTGTACAACTTTCCTGTACGCTTCGTAAGTGACAAGGTCACGAAAAAGAGAGTCTGAAGAATTGTTCCAGGCTAAAGACTAAAGAAACATGACTCCGAAATGCATCCTATCCTCCTGGACTATATCCTGGACCAGAAAATAAAACATTATTTTTTTATTATAAAGAGTATCATTGATACAAAAACAGGCACACAGATCAATGGAACAGAACTGAAAGCTCAGAAATAAACCCACACATCTACGGACAGCTAATCTTTGACAAAGGAGCCAAGAACATACAACGGAGAAAGGAAAGCCTCTTCAATAAATGGTGTTGGGAAAACTGGACAACCACATGCAAAAGAATGACAGTAGACCATTCACTTACACCATGCACAAAAATTAACTCAAAACAGACCAAAGACTCGAAGACCTGAAACCATAAAAGTTCTGGAAGAAAATATAGGCAGTACACTCTTTGACATCAGCCTTAAAAGGATCTTTTCAAATACCATGTCTACTCAGATAAGGGAAACAAAAGAAAAAATAAACAAGTGGGACTTCATCAGACTAAAGAGCTTCTGGAAGGTAAAGGAAACCAGGATCAAAACGAAAAAATAACCCACCAAATGGGAGAAAATATTTGCAAATCAAATATCCGACAAGGGGTTAATCTCCATAATATATAAAGAACTCGCACAACTGAACCACAAAAAAAAAAAAAAAAAAAACAGCCCCATCAAAAAACGGGCAGAGGATATGAACAGACATTTTTCCAAAGAAGATATACAGATGGCCAACAGTCACATGAAAAGATGCTCAACATCACAAATCATCAAGGAAATGCAAATCAAAACTACACTAAGATACCACCTTATGCCTGTTAAAATGGCTATAATCACTAAGACTAAAAATAAAAAATGTTGGAAAGGTTGTGGAGAGAATGGAACTCTCACACACTGCTGGTGGGAATGCAAACTGGTGCAGCCACTATGGAAAACAGTACGGAGATGTCTCAAAAAACTAAAAATAGAACTACCATATGACCCAGCTATCCCACTACTGGGTATTTATCCAAAGAACTTGAAATCGACAATACAAAGAGACCCCTATGTTCACTGCAGCATTATTCACAATAGCCAAGACGTGGAAGCAACCCAAGTGCTGGTTGACTGATGATTGGATAAAGAAGATGCGGTGTATATATATATAATGGAATACTACTCAGCCATGAAAAAAGATAAAATCGTCCCATTTGCAATAACATGGATGGACCTGGAGGGAATTATCTTAAGTGAAATAAGCCAGACAGAGAAAGACAAACACCATATGATTTCACTTATTTGTGGAACATAAACTTACAGACAAAGGGAACAGTTTAGTGGTTACCAGGGGGAAGGGGGTGGGGGGTGGGCACAAGGGGTGAAAGGGCACATTTATATGGTGACTGACAAATAATAACGTACAACTGAAATTTCACAATGTTATAAACTATTATGACTACAGTGAAAAAAAAATACCATTGGGACAACTGGTGAGACGTGAACGGGCGGGTGGATTAGAAGGCAGTGACGCCTCGTTGTCATTTTCTTGATTTTGAGAGCTGCATTGTGGTTTCTAAGAGTATGGCCTTGCTTTGATTTAGGAAACATACACTGAAGTATTTAGGGATAAACGGGCATCATGTGTGCAATTCACACCCAAACAGAAAGAAATTATATATAAAAAATTATACATACATATGGAAAAGAAGGAGAAAGCAAGTGTGGTAAAAAAAAAGTTAACATCTGGAGAATCTGGGTGAAGAGGATACAAGAAATTTTTAACTGAATTTTGCAACCTCTCTGTGACTCTAAAGTTGTCAAAATAAAAAGTTAAAATAAAAATAAAAAATGAAACTAGCCCCTTGGCTGCTGTGTGGGGAGTGGACTATAGGGGGCAGAGATGGAAGCAGGAAAATCAGGTGAGAGAACGTCCAGGCCAAAGATACAGGTGGCTGGGACACGGCAGGATGCCCTCTCCACACCAGAAACCCCCCTCCCCGGTCCTCTGTCCCCTTGCCCAAGTCCGTACCTGGGGGAGCCAAGCAGACGGAAGGTGAGGCTGGGGTCTCTCAGCTCCTGCAGCAGCTGGGGGAAAAGGCGTGTAGTTAGTAACTAGAAGACACCACCCCTCTCCTTCAGAGAGATCAAGGCGGAGGTCTCTGAACTTCCGGCCTCTAGTCCAGAAATAATCATTCTTGCTAACACCACTCACCAGCTGTGTGACCTCAAGCAAGTTACTTAACGTCTCTGTACCTCAGATTACTAACCTGTGGAATCATAGTACCTACCTGATAGGTGACCATGAAGATTAAATAAAATATAAACATGTAAGGGCAGAGTCTGACACATAATATTCTGTGAGCTAAGCACCACTTTTTGCTCCATTTTCCAGATGAGGAAAGTAAGGCACAGGAAAGTCAAGTCATTCGTCTGAGGTCACTCAGCTGGATTCCAACCCAGGCATGCTCTTAACCACTCACATATCTTTATAGTGACCGCCATTTTATAGCTGGGAGACTGAGGCTCAGAGAGAAGCAACGTGCCTTGCACAAGGTCACACAGTGGCCTGGGACGAGCTCTGGACCCAAGAGACCCTGGGGTCGAGAAGGGGACCTGTGTGACCGAGACTGCAGGGGGCGCCTCCTCCAGGACCTCACACCCTGACCCAGTTCTCCCAGTGCGTCTGAGGAATGGGAAGACGGCGGTGGGCGGGGCGGCTGTGGGCGCGTGGATGGAGGAGCTTACCTGGTCGGAGCCGAGAGCCCACACCTGCACGCCGTGCTTCCAGAAGGCCTGGAGCCGCCCCCCGACCATGGCTGGGAGGAAAGCAGTGCCTGTCACCCTCGGGTATCACTTGAGCCTCCCCTCTGGACCCCGGGCCCGCCCATCCCCGCACCTACCCACGGCCTCCACTGCTTCGGTCATGGGGATCTCCGGAGTTCGAAGCCCCCGGACCGGGGCTCCCTCCGGGGTCACCAGCTTCAGAGACCCTAGCAGCGGGTGGAGAGAGGGCTTTAAGGGCGGGGCTTGGAAGGTTACTGAGGGGCCAGCGAATACACTCAGTGTGAGAAGCAAAGCGGGACAGGGCAGGACCCGGAGGAGGCACAGGGTCTGGGGGTGGAGATCCAGGAACAGGGCGGGACAGAGAGGGAGGCGGGTCCTTACCGTCCATCAACACCATCACCTTGTCTTCCTCTACCTGGGTCACCTGTACAGGTCCCTTGTGCTCTGTTTGGGAGGAGGGGGTTCAAGGACCAATTCCGCCTCGCTCCGCCTTCCTCCGCTAGGCGCCGCCTCCATTCCCAAGCGAGCAGGCTGACCCCGCCCATCACAGCAGCCTGCGACCGCAGCGATTACACATACCCGCCCTTTTCCCGCCCCCTCTAGGGTCAACCCCCTCCCCAGGGACGCCTCAGGAGAAGCCCCGCCCAGTCACCCAGACCCACCCCTCCCGGCAGCCCCGCCCCCAGCGGGACCCCGCCCCACTCACCCGTGCTCATCTCGCCGAGCCAGCAGGAGAGCGCGCCGAAGCGCACGGTGTGGAAGAGCACCGACTTCGCCGGCCGCCCGGGGCTCACGCCGATGCACACGGCGGGCAGCTCGGAGCCTGGCCCGGTCAGCAGCGCGAACACCGGCAGAGGCGTGGGGAGCGGGAAGAGCACCTGCTGCGGGCCGCACAGGGAGGGGCGGGCTCAGGCGAGGCCGGGGCGTGACCAGGGGCGTGGTCTTGGAGGGTGTGTTTATAGGGGCGTGGCCTGGGGGGACGGCGCGTTTGGGGCTTCCCAAGTATTTCCTGGGCCATCAGTCTTGGAAGGCACCATCTAGGAATTTCAGGTGGTGAGGACGCAGAGCGCTTCGGTGATGCCTCCTTAAAAACTGACGGCTGTGGCCTCAGAGTTGGCGTGGCTGCCGTTTGGGGGCGTGCCTTCCGCTTGGGGGAGTGCCTCCTTGGGGACAGGGCCCCTGGGGGGCGTGGCCTCAAAAGTAGCAGTCTCCTTAGAGACTCCAAGGACCTGAATGGGGTCTCCTTAGAGACCCGAGAGGGTGGGGCATAGGGCTGAAGAATAATTAGGCCAGGGTGAAGGGCGGAGCTTAAGGATCAGGAATACCTAAGAAAGGGGAGCCTCCGGGTGGGCGGGGCCTTAAGGAGATGGGGCGGGGCCTCGGGTGGAAGCGGGGCTTCGCGGAGCTCTCCACTGAAGCGCACAGGATGGAAGGCCCCAGCCACCGAACCTCAGCGTCCCCAGCCTCTACAGGCCCCTTACCCGGACCAGCAGGAACTTGTTCATGGGCTGGTACCACTGAAGCAGGACCACGGACGTCTCCAATGCCCCGCACAGGAACGGGCCCCCGGAGCTCGCGCCCTCCGCTGTGGGGGTGGGTGAGGACGGGTTAGGGTCAATCCTCTCTCCCCTTCCCCGCCCCCTGAAAGGCCACACATCCTTCCCCGGGCTCTGGACGTCCTGCCTTAACTCTGCAATCCTCTCGGGTGGATGCGATCTGAGCCCTGCCCCCTCTCTGCATGCCCGTGGGGTTCTCTCTTACCCACGCAGCACGCCCGGCAGCCTTTGGTGTCCTGGATCTTGGTGGAGACCATGTTCTTCCTGCAGAAGAAGACCGGCGTGAGTGCGGGGAGGGACAGCAGGAAGGGGCGATTCCAGGGGTCTGTGGTGCCACTGGGGACTGGTACCTTGCTAGTAGCCGGTGGGGGCTAATGTGCGCGATGGGGCTTCCTGCTCTGGTCTCTTTCCGTTCCAGCAGGCCCAGGATGCTATGAGAATACAGGTGGGGGGTCTTTCCTACAGTGTGTGTGTATGTAGGGGGAAGCAGGTAGTTATAGGATGCTGGACACCCCCACCTTTCCCCATCCCTTTGCTGGGCCCCATCCCTCTGTCTGAAACTCCCAAGCTTTCAAGTCTCAAACACTTTTCATTTATTCATTTTCTCACTCAACATGTTTTAAATGCCTACTGTCGGCCAGGCCCTGTGCTTGGCTCTGGTGAACAGTGGTGAGTGAAATAAATACGACCCAGACCCTCATGGTCCTCGCAGCCACCCAAGAAACTGTGGACACTTCACCAGCCAGATGAAGTCACACACATTTCAAAGTTTAAGAAGAAACCAATCGAACAGAAGGTGAACTATAACCATAGACACCTGAAATTTACACGATGTGATAAACCAATGTGATCTCAATAAAATAATTCAAAAAAAAAAAGAAGAAGAAACCAATCTAGAAATTCTTCTAAAGTCTGTCATTACAGATGTGATATTGACCAGTTCACGAATCCTATGTGGCTTGGCATTTCCGCATAAATTACAAATTCTTTTACATGAAATGTTTATAAAACAATGACACAAGATTTTATTCTATAACTTGCTCACTCTATTTTAGTAAACATGGAATAAGCTCTGTCGTCTGAACTCCAAAGAAATGTAAAGACTGACTTGTTGTAGAAATTACCTCGAAACTGACTTGAGAAGTGAGAACTATAATGATAGTGAGCCCCATTTTACAGACGGGGAAACTGAGGCTCGGGGAGCAGAAGTCTCTTGCCCCAAGACCCACAGTGAAACATGGCTGGGATTTGAACCATAGGCTCTGTGAAATGGGAACTTAGTTCTTTTTCAGTTGTGTCCATCTACCTCCCAACCCCCTGACCCTAGACCCTTTAACTTCTGACCCCCACCCCTCCCATCCAACCCACAGCCAGACCTGAGAGGGACATGAGGACGTTGTTGATGGAGTACACCCACGTGGTCCGGCTAGAAAAGAGCTGCAGAGAATGGGGGAGATGGCTTCTCTGAGACCCCAGCAGCCCCCGACTCCAGCCCCTGCCCTGGGCCTCCCTGGGTGCTGTCCTCACCATCTCCAGCGTGGCCTCCTGATCGTTCCGGTTCAGGATGAAAATGCCTTCCTCGGCCCCCAGGAGCAGGTGCTGGTCTGGGAGACAGACACGAGGGCGCTGGGACCAGCTCATCCTGGGGGATCTCCCAGACCCCCAGCATCTGACCCCAAACACTGGCACAGTCCCCCAGCTCTGACCCTCAATTCTCTAACGCTCACCCCACACTGACACCCCCAGCCTCGGTTTCCCCAAATCTGAATGGAAGCCCTGACCAGTCCCTTGAGCTGGTCTCGTTCTCGCCTACCTCTCTGACTTCCCACCTTCCAGTGGTTCTTCCATCTCTGACCCGGATTCCTGACCCTCACTTCTGACCCCAACATTAGACGTGCCTCCCCAAAGAGCCCTCTAAATTCTGTCCCTCTTTGTCCCCAGTCCTGGTCCCCAAATGTTAATCCCGTCTCAGCATTGATCCTCAAACTCAGACCCCCCTAAATATGCCTTTTCTGCCCCATGTGACTCCCCAAACTCTCATGCTGCTTCCTTAACATCCACCCCGCACTGACCTTTTCTCCACATCTTTCATCCTGAACTCTGTCCCTTCCTGCTACATTCGGATCCCTAGAACTCCTGAGCCCCAAACACTGACTCCAGTCTCGCCACCATGAACCTCCAACTGAGGTGGCAGGCCCACCATCCCCATCTGTACCCCAAACTCTGGGCTTTCCATTACACTCTAACACTCCTGGCCCCCAAACTCTCATCGTCCTAGTTTTCACTCTCAAACTCATCCTCACTCCTCCCATCTTCCATCCTCAAACCCCAACCGTAACTCTGGGGCCAGCTCTGCCTCAGCTCTGTCACTCCCCACCCTACTGAGACCCTGCCCCCCTCTTTGTGCCTTCCGTAAGGCCCCTCTCTGCGCCCCCACACCCCCACAACCCTCCTGAAAGCTTACCCTTGGTGGAGGGGTGCGTCCAGGCGGCCGTGCTGTGGATCCGGAGGGGACAGCCATTGAACAACTTTACGAGAAGGGCACATCCCTGGGCAGGCCATGCGAGGCAGCACAGATCCAGCAAAAAAGGAAGAGGGGGACAGGAAGGTACAGTGGTTAGACTCTGGAGCAAGGGTGCCAGGGTTCCAATCCTGCCTCTGCCTCCTCGGTTGACCCCTCCGTGCCTCAGTTTCCCCATCTGTGAAATGGGGGATAATTTCTATCTCTGTGATATCTATCTCTATCTCTGGAGGTTTATACCACGTAAAGACACGAGATTGGTGTCTGGCACAGAGGAACTGCTCAACTAACATCACCTATTCTCATTAATAGTCTTCCCCTCCCCCAACTCGCACCCGGCATCCCCAGGCCCATCCAGAGGTGCCAGCCCTCAGCAGAGCCGGCCTCACCTTCCTCTTCATCTTCTCCTTCTTGGGGGGCAACAGTGGGGGCTGGTCAGGCTCCCGGGGGGCTGGGTTCCAGAGTGAGGGTTCTGAGATGGGTGGGGGAAAATCAGCCCCTGAAGTTCCCCACTCCTGCCCACCCCCCACCCCAGCCTGTCCCATTACCTGAATGGGCTGTTAGGTGGGGACTGCGGGTGGCTGGGGGAGGCCCCAGATGGGGCGTGCGTGGGGGAGGCCCACTGGCACACCGCACAAGCACCCCAGGGCTCAGCTGCCCCTCGTCCACAGTCCCCCCGGGACCGTCGTCCGATGGAGAACGGAACTTGGGCTTTGGAGATAGGAGAGGAGTGTGGGGAACGCATGAGATGAACTTGGGGGGAGGGCACCCTGCAATCCACCCTCAGCCACTGACATTGCTCATGGCTCTGAGCATCCGCATGATGTCCCACCACCACTCCAGCCTTCCCCCTCTGACCCACCCCCATGTCAATACACGCCAGCAACTAAGGGGTTACTACTAGATGCCCAGTGCCGGGGGTTCCTAGGACAGTGTCCATCAGGCTGAATACTTTGAATGGTACCCTTAGGTTCAGGGAGGCTACTTCCGGGTCCCAGTGTGCTCTCATCTCAGACTCTAAGGGACCTGGTGGCCCAGGCCTCAGCCCTAGAATGCCCAGGATCCCAGCATGAAGGACACCACCCCCTGGCTCCCCGTCCTCACCTTGGGGGGCAGGGGAGGAGGGATGTCCTCTGCAGGGGTGGGGCTGAAAGGCAATGATGCGGTAAGCAGGAGGGGTGTGGGGAACGAGGCCTGAGGGCAGACGGGGGGGGGGTTCAGGGCTGCAAGTCTGAGGTCAGGAGAGTCGGGGTGACTTGGTGGGCAGGAGCTGAGGACTAAAGGACGGATAACCATGGCGATAACAGTGACAGCAACTCTTGGACATCAAGTGCTAACGATGCATCAAGTCTCCGAACCTTCTCACCCCCCAGTCACACGACACAGGAGCTCTGGGCTCAGGTGCTAGCTCGGAGCCTGGAGCCGCACTGGAGCCCATTACAGACGAGCTGTGTGATGGATGGGTGGCCCTGAGGCTGGGCCTGGGCCTGGGGCTGGGGGAGGGGCACCTGGGCAGACTGTTGGGGTTGAGGATGGGGTGTGGGACGGGCATGGGGGAAATTCCCAGGGGCCAAGGTTCAGTCTGAGGTTGGGTGAGAAGATGAAGAAAGATAAAAGCCAGGGGTGGAGGGCTAGGGCTGCAGTCGAGGTCTGGGGGTTGGAGCAACCTCTGGGAGGAGCTGGGGGATGCGGTGGAAGGTCCAGGGCTGACAGGATAGATGGGGAAAGATCTCGGGCTGGGGCAGAAAGCTATTCTGGAAGGAAGTGGGATTGAGGGCAGGTAAGGGCTGACGTTGGGGGTCAGGTCAAAGGTTGTATAAGAAGGTAGAAGGAAGATGGGGGCTGAGGTTGGGGTCCTGATCAGAGTTGGGTACGGAGGAAGGTGGAGCTGGAGTTGGGATCCGTTGGGGGTCGGGGTCTAAGGTGAAGGAGGGTGAAGGGTTGGTTGGGTGGGCTCAGGGAATAGGGGTTGGGGAGGAAGGAGAGTGGGGCTGGGCTGGGGGTCAGGCTTGGGTCAGGGGTTGGGGATGAAGGACAGTGGGGGCTGCCCTGAGGGTCCAGTCAGGGGTCAGGGATGCACAGTGAAAGGAAAGTAGGGGCTGAGGTTGGGGCTGCGGTGGAAAGGAGGCCGGGGGTCACAGGTGGGTTGTAGGAAGGTAGGGGCTGATGAGGGCCTGTGGAGCTGGGGCCCCGCCTCTCTTACATGTCCACGTCGTCGTAGTCATCATCGGACTCCGACAGGTTCCTCCTGAGGAGTGACACGCATGAGCCTCAGGCTCCCCCACATCCCAGCCCCCTCCCCCCGCCACCCTGAGGGTCGCTGACCTAGGACTGCTGCTCCTGAAGTCTCCAGGGGGCTGTAAGAGGGCCTGTGGGACAGTAAAGTGTCAGCAGTGGCCTAGGGAAGGGGAGGGAGTCTGGGGGGAGCAGGGGGAGGCAGCTCACAGTGTCGGCCGCGGGTCTGGACTCCATTGCTCTGAGCCTCCTGAACTCCATATGCCGCCCTGGAAGCGGGGGGACACACACGGATTTGAGAACAGGAAGAGTGGAACTGGGGAGCTTTGGGGTCAGGATCTTAGGATTGGAGCTGTCCCTTAGAGGAGGGATTTGGTTTACAGGCATCTCGCGTGGGGGTCAGGGTTTGGGATCAGGGAGGTGGGGGCCCAAAATGGTTACAAAGCGTTCATTTCCAGGGTCCGCTTGGGTGCCAGGGATCTGGCAGATTTCTGAGGTCTCTTTGGGGGTCAGGGCGGTGGCGGGGAGTCCCATGGGGTCTGTCTGCCAGTCAGGGAGGTGGAGGTCCCTGTCGTCAACTTGTAGGTCAGGTGGCGATGACGTTTTCTGGGCTCTCTTGTGGGGTCAGATGGTGATGGGGGCTCTGGGGGTCTGTTTGGAAGTGATGAGGGATGGCAGAGTGGGGGGGTCTCTTGGATCTATTCCAGGGTAGGGTCTCCAGGCTTAAGGATTCTCTACTCACGACTGCAGTCTGCATCTGGGATCCCCAGAGAGCTGGATCGATGGGTAGATCTGATCCGCCGGGGGATGGCAGGGGGTAGCTGGAGAGAGCGGTGGCTGCATCAGGCCCACGGCCCTCCAGTGCCCCCGCCACCCTGCGGGCCAACCTGGAGCCCTCAGCTCTCCCGTAACCTCTGCGCCCCAGCCCTGTGCCAGGGCCCGCCTCCTCCCCACCCTGTTTTCCTTCTAAGAGAGGTAGCAGGAAGGCACTCCAGGCAGGGGGCACAGCCTGGGCAAAGGCTGGGAGGTTCCAGTCCTTTTGTCAGCCAGGGCGCCCTCACCTCAGGCTCCTCGTCTTCAATCTCACCAGCAGGAGCCCCCTTCCCTGGGTTCCTCAGTTTGTCCAGAAGATCTAGGATCAGGCCTCTGTTTAGCCCGGGCTGGGACACCAGTTGATGCTGGGGGAGGGGAGGAGGGTGTCAGCAGACAGAGGGCAGGTGTGGAGGGGGAAGCTGGCCAGGGCCTTGCAAACCTGCCTAAGGGAATCTGGTGGGGAAGGTGCCAACCGAGGGAGAAGGCAGGAGCTCTGGGGAGCTGCCGCCTGGGGAATTCTGAGGCATCTGAAGGGCTTAGAGGAATGTAGAGTTCTTGCGGGGGCGCTTGGAGAATTCCAGAGGTGTCTTAGAGGGCACTGGGCTTCACCTGGAATTCCAGAGTACACCCAGGAATGGGTCTCAAGGCTATTGGGAATATATGAGTTTTAACAACTCAGGGTATCTTGGAAAAAGGTCTGGGGTACAATTTGGAGGGTCTTGGGCGTCCTGGGGAATTCTGAGGGACTGGATCTTTAAAAGGGCCACGGTGGGGGCTGGCCCCGTGGCCGAGTGGTTAAGTTCACGCGCTCCACTGCAGGCGGCCCAGTGTTTCGTTGGTTCGAATCCTGGGCGCGGACATGGCACTGCTCATCAGACCACGCTGAGGCAGCGTCCCACATGCCACAACTAGAAGGACCCACAACAAAGAATATACAACTATGTACTGGGGGGCTTTGGGGAGAAAAAGGAAAAAATACAATCTTTAAAAAAAAAAATGAAGAAACAAAAAAGGGCCACGGGGGTTCTGTGGAACTAAATTGTCAATGTTCCAGGGAGCTGTGGAAGGCCCCGGAATGCTGGGGTCAGAGTCTGGGGAGGGTGTAGGGAGGGGGGCTTACACTGAGCATCTTGGTGGCGCCGGGTCGTTTCTTGGGGCTCTTGGTGAGGGTGACTTTGACAAAGTTGTGGAAGGCGGCCGACCTTGGGATGAAGAAGTCAAGCTCTGGGGTGAGGGGTCCAAGCCCTTCCCACCAGACCATCAACCCCGGCTCTGCCCACCCCCATCACCCTCTCCTACCATTTGCCTTTTTCCTTTAGCCGAGGGGGCTGGTAGCCACTCTTGGTCATGAGGAAGAGAACTCTAGAAGAGGAAGGAGAGAACACTGGCTCAGACTCCCAGGGAGGGTCACACCTCATGGCTCAAGGAGTCCTCACTAGCACTGAGGTCAGCAGAGGGCCAAGGCCGGGGGTCAAATGAGAATGAGGCTGAGGTTTGACAATGCACTGGGATACCACCACCAGGGGACACCGTTTACCACGTTAGAGAGCCACAGTGTTACAGAGGGAGGCTCAGAGTGGGATCCCGTGCCGGGGATGCCAGCTGGGGGTGCAGGGCTGAAGAAAAGGCCTCTGGGTTGAGGGAATCCTTGGGGGTTTCAGATTGGGCTTGGAGGATGGGGGGGGGTGGTCTCCAGAATGGGGGTCGTCTTGACGTGGGGACCTAGGCTGGGGATAGTGTTCAGGATCAGGGGATCTCCCAGGTGGACCTGCCAAGCCCACCTACCTGAGAGGATGCACATCAAAGAGTGGTGGCTGTAGCTCGGCCAGCTCGATGGCTGTGATGCCCAGGGACCAGATGTCACACAGCTCGTTGTATCCCCCCTTCAGGGCCACAGCTGCCACTTCTGGAGCCATCCTGGGGGCAGAGACCCTCAGAAAGCCAGGGGTGACACAAGGAGGGGGAGAGGAGACTCCCTGGTATAGGGAGTGGAGACAGGAGAGAGACAAAGAGAGAAAAGGAGAATGGGGCAGAGAGAGAAAGCCAGATGCAAAGAGAAACATAAAGATGGAGAGACACAGAAATACAGACAGACACACAGTAAAGACAGAAAGACAGAGACAGACTGGAAGACAGAGAGAGAGAGAGCCACGAGGCAGAGGGAAAAGGCAGAGATGATATAGAGAGACAGAAAGATCAGGAACAAAATCAACACTACACTGAGAGAAACAGGCGGAGGGGGCACAGAGAGACCTCCATACAGGGGAACTCAAGACAAGACAGAATGTTCAACAGAGAAGGACAGAGGCAGGGGACAGGAGCCAGGAAGGAGATTCCCAGGGATCCGGGGTGGGCAAAGCTGCGGCCCCCCACTCCATCCCTAGCCACCCACCAGGCACCCTCACCAGTAGGGCGTCCCAATGAAAGAGAGGCGTCGAGCCAGCGTTGCCCCGATCTGGGCCGAGATCCCAAAGTCAGCTGGAGGCAGAGGGAGAGACATGGTGACCTGGGGTCCCTGATCCTCTGGGGTCCCCTATCCCCTGTGGCCCCCAACCAGTCCCCCTCCCCACCCCCACCAGCCACACTCACCCAGTCTGACCTCCCCAGCGTCATTGATGAGGATGTTGGCTCCCTGAGGACAAGAGGGGGGATTAGAGGCTATCAGAGACACCCCCCGTAGCCCAATACCACCTCTATCCCCGGTCTCCCCATAGCTCAACACCACTCCCGTCTCCTGAGCCCACCACCCTTTCTGAGGGTGCCCCCTTTCTGCCCCCAGACCACCTTGATGTCCCGGTGTATCTTCTTCTGTGAGTGCAGATAGGCCAGTCCCTGGGGAGAAGGGGAGACACGGGGGTCGTGAGCGTCTGGGGGCTGGAGCAGGTTCCTGCCCCCATCCAGCCCCACCAGGCCCCTCCTCACCTGGAGCACCTCCCGGCAGACATAGCTGATCTGGAGCTCTGACAGGGAGCCTGTCACTGCAAAGGTCACCCCAGCGTGGCATTGAGTGGGACCCAGGGAACCTGGTCCCGAGAGCCCCAGTCCCCACCCATACTGGCTGAGAGGGTGCCACATGGGGAGTGGGAAACAGGACAGGACAAGTGAGAGGGGAAGAGGGAGGGGTGGTCAGTCACAGAGGGGGACAGTGATGCTGTGAACCAGAGGCCGGAGGGAGACAGAATCATTCAGCAGATATTTACTGCGTGTCGACTGCGTGCCAGGCCCTGGGTCGGCACTGGGGACACAGCTGCAGACGAAAGAGATGGAGATCCCTGCCCTCATGGAGAGAACCTTCCAGTGGGGGAGACCGACAGCAAACAAGATGAATAAATGAAAGACGTGCTACATGAGATGCTAATAAATAGTAAGAAAACAAATAAAGCAAGAAAAGACAACAGGAAATATGTGTGGGAAGGGGTATGACATTTTACACAGGGTGGTCAGTGAAGATGGCTCTAAGACGGTGACGGGGTGAAGACGTGAGCGGTCCCGCTCCAAGGGGGAAACAAGAGGAGCCAGAGCAAAGGCCGGGCGGGAGGAGGGCCAGTGCCTGGCCGGTCTGGAAGGCAGCCGAGTGGGTGGAGCGGAGGAGTTCGGGGAGGAAAGAGGTAGGAGGTGAGGCCTGTTGGCTGTGGGCAGGAGTTGGGGTCAGCCTCAGGGGCAGGACAAGGAGTCTGGGCTTCTCTTTGGAGGGAAATGGAAGCCATGGGAGGGGTCTGAGCGGGCGGCATGTGATGCTGCAAAATGAAGAAAGACAGAGAGAGAGAGAGAGAGAAACAGAAAGACAGAGAAGCAGGAACAGATCCAAATTGAGGCAGAGAAAGAAACAGATGGTCAGAGACCAAAACGTGTGAAGACAGAGATACCAAGAAAGAGAGAGACACAGAGGGCTGGAGAGAGAGACAACAGACAGAGAGAGGGGGTCAGAGACCAGGTCTGACAGACTGGCTGTGTGAGTCACTTCCTCTCAGCGGGCCTCAGTTTCCCCCCTGAGGACTTCTTAATGAAGTCCTTCTTTTTCTGCCACTTGAGGTCTTGGACCGGAGGGAGACAGGGACATGGTCAAAGACAGAGGTGGGCATCAGAAATTGAGAGGTGATCAGAGGCTCACCCCGCCCCCCACCCTCAAATTCTCAAAAAGCAGGCTGAAAGGGCAAATCAGAAATTCATTCACTCATTCTACGAAAATGTGGGTACTGACTATGAGCCAGAAATGCAGAAATACTCAAACACAAGAACGGACCTTGGCGAGAAAATGCAGACCCAGAGGAAGATGGGGAGGGGAGGTAGAGGGAATCATCGCAGGCAGAAAGATTAAGGCTGGACTTCATCTGTCAGGTCCCAGGGGGCAGGGCCCAGGGCTCACTCGGTCCCCACAGTATCCCCAGCATCATCTCAGCCAGGCCCAGGCCCAGAGGGCTCACTGTGTGGAATATGGACCAGAAAAAAGGGACACAAATAGAGAGACAGGAGAGGTGATTGGAGGGGTGAGGGCTGCCTGGACCCCCTTGTCCCTCCTCTCACCTTGGTAGATGTCCTGGAGAGAACCAGCCCCACAGAATTCCATGCAGATCCAGAGCTTCTGTAGCCTACAACAGTTCAAGAGTAATAATACTGATAGCAGTAATAAATTACTATTTATAGAATAGCCCCTGGCTCGCCATCTGTCTTATTCTAGTTCCACGGGAACTTTACTGTAACAGCTGTCATCTCTCTATTCCCCTTGCCCACCAGAGTGAGATCATCCCACTTCCATTTTATCAATGGGGAAGTTGAGGCTCAGAGAGGAAATGCACACTCAGGGTTAACTGGATTCAAACCCCGGTCTTTGGGCTCCTAACCCAGGGCCCCCTCTGCTGTCACACGCTAACCTAGGAGAGAGGGCAGAGATCTCAAAGGTTGTGCAGGTTGGGAGGGGACACAGGTGCTCAGGGTGACAGGTCTGGGGGACACAGGTCATTACTGGGGCATATGGGATATTAAGTGGGGTCAGGGAATTTCAGGGTTCATAATAAAGGAGCAGAGAGTGAAACTGGGGGACCTGAGGGCAGGATGATGAGAGATTAGTTTCAGGGGACTTGGTTTCAGGTTTGGTTAGCAGGAGTGGATCGATTTTGAGGACCCCTGGTTAGAAACGGTTGTTCTAGATTGAGGATTAGATTAGGGGGTGTTCTGGTCAGAAAAGTGGGACTTCTGACTGGGAAGTTAAGTTAGGGGTGCCCCAGTTAAAAAAATGGGGGTCCCGGATTGGAGGTCAGGTTAGGGGGACGCCTGGGTCAGGAATGGGGGCTCTGGGGTAAGGGCTGGGCTGGGTCCCAGGTTGGGTCCGCGGCTCATCACCAGAGATAACTCCCATGGTAGGCCACGATGTTGGCATGCCGGCAAGTTTTCAAGATGAGGATTTCCTTCTGAAGTGTGGAAACATCGTCATCTGTGAGGAGGGGCAGGAGAGAAAAGGCCGCTGCAGGGAGGGAGCATGGGGGAGATCCCTGTGTCCCAGAAGGTAGGGGTGGGGGTGGGGGGTGGGGACGGAGCTCCTGGGTCCTCTCCTCACCAGGCTCCATCTTCACCATCTTCAATGCAACCAGGTCCCCCGTCACCTTGTCTCGAGCCTTGTAAAGGGGAAGTTGGCACTGAGGCAGGCTCCATTCGCCGGAGTTCCTCCTCAGCATCCTTGAGTCAAAGCCGAGGACTGGGACCCTCTCGCATCCCCTTCCCTTCTTGGGCCTCACCCCAAAGGTCACTTGCTTGAGGGTGATGGAGAAGGAGGGGGTTCCTTACCTTGAAGACTTCCCCATAGGTGCCGCCACCCAGCCGCTGCAGCAGGTCATAGTGGTCCCGCGGGTCCTTATTAAAGATGTCGGGGTCCACGAGGTCCATCCCTGGGGGCCGGAGCTGGGCCTGCGCCCAGCGGCCAGCAGGGCCTCAGGGCTCGAGTGCTGGCACCTCCCTCCCTCCCCACAAGCCCTGCACCCGCCTTGCCTCCACCGGCTGTGGCCTCCCCCCTCCCCACTCTCGCTTCCTGCCCCAGCGCAGGGCTGTGCAGCTGGCTCCACCCCCTGTCCCCTGGGCCCTGAGAGACTGTGAGGGGCAGCTTGCGTGGGGACCCAGGGGACCCCCCTGCACCTCCAAGGCTCTGGGCTGAATGTAAACCAGATGCAAAATATCTTGATTGTGATCTGGGGGGTGCCCTAGCACCTCCTCCTCCATTCTGGGAGGTGACTAAAAACCACCGTTGAACCTCTGCAGAGTGCTTGAGGGTTTGGCCACAACCCGGAGATGGCAAGTTTGCACAGGGATGGCCATGCAGTGTACGTTATTATTCGCCTGGGGCACACACATGATCTTAGTGGTACTCCCCTGTGCGGTGCGCAGACCAGGCGACGTACACATGTCTGGGTACCTGTATGTTGCACACATGCGCATGTACCCAGAGCTCATACCTCCACATATATGACATATGCGTGTGCGTTCACGCCCGCAGTGTGCTCAATCTGTACACACATAAGTCATGAAGGCACACATGGGGGCCGGCCTTCACTCACAAGACTGACGCCTATGGGGACTGGCCGCGATGCGGCAGCCCCTCACCCCAGCCCCCAACGGACACAGCACAGCATCTTTGCGGGCCCCTACCCCTGCAAGTTAGGGTGGAGCCTGGGGAGCAAGTTCAAGGCTTGAAACTGCAGAGCTCAGGGTCCTGCCTAGGGCAAAGGGGATCTTAGAGAGCTCCACCCTCGGCGCCTGGCCAAGCCACTACATGCATTCCAGCAGTTTTGTGAGTTCACGGCCACGCGCGACGCGATTAGAGTTCCGCGTCCTTCCCAGACAGTTGGCGCGAACTTCCCGGGAACTAGACCCGGGTTCGCGAGGCCCGGGAAAAGCTTAGCCCCGCCTCCTCGCCCCGATAATGCGCCTGCGCACTGAACTAGACGAAGCTTTTTCTCACGCCGTCGGTTGAGCTCGGGGGGAGCGTGTGCGCATGTGCCAACTGCGCCCGCGGGGCAGAAGTCACGTGGCAGCCGGAAAGCGTGGCAGCCGCCGCAAGAGCCTTCACCGTCCCCGCCCCCGGGGCTGCGGGGAAAACAAAGACGTAGTTTCCCTTTCCGGCGCCTCTTCCTTTTCCGGTCCTCGAGGACGCTGCGGCGCCCGGTGGTAGTCTCCAGCCCCGGTGTGGGAGGCGACAGCAGGCATGGCGATGTTTGAGCAGATGAGAGCGAACGTGGGCAAGTTACTCAAGGGCATCGACAGGTCTGAGCCCGGCCGGAGGGAGCGCTTCTGCTCAGGCGGGATGGAGGAGAGGGTTTTCTGGGAGAGCAGGGGATGGTCGGGCCTGCGCTTGCCGTGGCGTGGGATTTCCTGTCATCTGGGGGATGTTTCGGGAGACAGCCCTGTAAAGGCCTAGAGGCAGGGGATAGCCTTGCTATCTTGCTATCATTCTCTTCGTCTTTGATTGTCTCAAGGCGCCCCCTGTGCCCCTCAGTTTTCTCTCTCTCTGCTCCTCAGGCTCTCACTGGGTCTCAGTGTCTCTTGCTTCCTCCTTTCTTTTCCCCTTGTATTGTTCATTCAATACATGTTCACTAAAATCTACTCCATCAGTGCCGGGGACCAGAGGTGACCAGGACAGTCCCAGGCCATGCTTTCGTGGAGTTCCCAGTTCACAGTCCAGGCAAACCTGACAGTAGACAGTGCTAGCCTGGAGTGCTCAGGGCTGTGATGGAGGAAGCCAGGCCGGAGAGGATGGGGCTAGACCAGAGTGGGGGCCTGGGGAGGGGAGGAAGGAGTGGGTGCCAGAGATGTCCAGGAGGCCAGGTACACAGCCGGCCGTGACTGATCAGCTGAGAGGTTGAGGAGGCATCCTAGGAAAGACCCAGGGCTCTGAGGGGGTTTAGAGCTTAGCCTTAGGTCTGGGATGTGGGTAAGTTTTTTTAGAGGTTATAGAGCTGATTCAAGACTTGGCTAGAGCAGCTGGCTAGTGCCAGATTGAGAGGAAAGGGAGGGAGGGAGGGAGAAATTACCGTGCCTCCTTCCTTCCCCTGCCCTCGTCCCATACAGTGACTGGCCTCAGCTCCTGTCTCCTCTCTATTCACCCATCTTGATTCTCCTCCAGGTACAATCCTGAGAATCTGGCCACCCTGGAGCGCTACGTGGAGACGCAGGCCAAGGAGAATGCCTATGATCTAGAAGCCAACCTGGCTGTCCTGAAGCTGTGAGTGTCTGCCTCCGTCCCCAACCCCATGCCAGCAGCCAGCAGGGTGCCACTCCCAACCCTGGGTTGGGCGGGAGTTGGGGGTAGCCTGCAGGATGTGGCTTCTCTTGGTGTGCAAAACGAGGAAGCCAGGGAAGTGGGGCAGGAGGAGGATGGTTTGGTTTGGTTTGGTTTGGTCTGCTTTGGTGAGGAGGATTGTCCCTGAGCGAATATCTGTGCCAAGCTTCCTCTATTTTGTATGTGGGATGCCACCACAGCATAGCTTGATGAGAGGTGTGTAGGTCTGCACCTGGGATCTGAACCTGCAAACCCCAGGCCACTAAAGTGGAGCATGCGAACTTAACTGCTACACAACTGGGGTGGCCCCCTGTTTTTAAAAAAAGTCATTCCAAGGTACACATATGAGCTAGTATATAAAACAGATAGTCTAACAAGTAGTTATAAATGAACACCCACATGATACCATCCATGTTGCAAAACTGAGTGTTGCTGGTGTCCCAGGCCTTTGTGCTGGCCACCCCATTCCCCACCCTGGTAACCACTCTCATGCTCTCCTGGCCTGCCTCTGGGTGAGTTTACCACACACGTATGCATCCTGGCTAGCTTAGCTCAGGTTTGCGTGCTTTGAATGGCACACAGATGTCATTCAGCATGTGCTGTTCTGCATCTGGCATCTTCCACTCAGTGCTAGGTCTGTGAGATCTTTCCATTCTCTGTGTGGCTGTGGTTTGTATGTTGTCATTGCTGTATCGTGTTCCACGGTGTGACCGTGTCCTGATTATCCATTCTCCTGTGGATGGATGTTGGGGTTCTCCCCCCTGGTCCTTTATTGACACACTACCAGTTGGGTAATTTTTGCAGATCACGTAGCCTCAGTTTTAACACCTGTAGGTTGGTGATAACAACGCTTGCATTTGGGCTTGTTTAGATTGTTATTGGTGGGGACCACTGCCTTGTGAGCGCTCGCCTGTGTAGTTACGGTGCTGTAGGCTTTGTGTGAACTCGCCTAGGTGCTCCAGGGCCCTTGAGAGGTGGGTATGGTTGTTATCTTTCTCTTTTGCAAGGGGAGAAACTGACGCACAGGGAATTTAAAATGAGTAGTCCATGGTCACTTGGCAAGGAAGTTTACACCCAGGCAGTCTGCCTCCAGGGCCCTCACCACTCCTCCAGACGGCTACTTCTGCGCTTGCTTGCTTGTGAATCCCTGAACAGTGTCTGCCTTGCTGGGTGGCTGTGAGGCTTAACCGTCCCCGTCTACAGAGCAGGAGAGGCGGCTGAGGGAGGTTAAGGTCACACGGCCAGAGGGGACTGTGGTTGGGATTGGAGTCCAGGCATGTCCAGCTCCCAAGCTCTGGGCCAAAGCAGTGGGCAGCCCGCCTGGCAGCTGGTGAGGCCCAGGGACCCCGAGATGCCACTGTTGCTGTGTCTCTTGTTCCCCGTCTCAGGTACCAGTTCAACCCGGCCTTCTTTCAGACCACAGTCACCGCCCAGATCCTGCTGAAGGCCCTCACCAACCTGCCCCACACCGACTTCACGCTGTGCAAGTGCATGATCGACCAGGCACACGTATCCTTCCAGCTCCTGGGCGGGTGTGTGCGGAGGGGCGGGGCAGAGTGGGGAATTCACAGGGAAGGGGTCTGTGACTTCAGCCACAGATGCTGACAGTCTGCTTTGGGCTTGGCCCAGTGCTGGGTGGGGCTGGGGCGCTGCCCTCATGCAGCTCATTGTCCAGGGGGGGGAGACAGGCCCCTGGCGGTGACAGCTTGGAGTGGTCTGGGCTTGTGGTTGGAGGGGCCAGAGGAGGTGCTTGACCCCAGCCTGAGGGTTAGGGAGAGCTTCCTGGAGGAGGCAGCATCTGAAAGGTGAAGAATTGGGTGAAGCAGTAGGAAACGGTGATCCAGGCAGAGGGAACAGTGCATAGGGAGGCCTAGAGGAAAAGAAGAGCTCAGTGCTGTCTATAAGGCAGTAGAGGAAGTTCAGCATGGCCGTGCCACAGACTTCAAGGTGGAGTTTGGTCAGACTCAGAAAGGGCACTGGGGAGCCATAGAAGGCTTTAAAGCTGCAGAGTGATGTGGGGAGATTTAGAAAGATGCTCATGAGGGTGCCTAGCTGAGTAAAGACTACCACGCAAGTAGCAGGTGGGGATAGGGGCTGCGCACAGGCAGGAGGAATGAAGGTGAGCTGGATTGTCACCTGAGCTTTATGATGTGCATCTCATCACTTGACGAACTTGGCCGAGTCCCCCGTCCTTGCCGGCCCTGTGCTTGTAGCGCTCAGCCCCGAGACTGTCACACTTACTGCCTGAGCCGAGGCAGGCGGGGCTGAGCTGAGGAATGCTGGCCCACTCTGCACCTGATCTACCACGTGTGTCTGGAGTGCCTGCCTCCTGGGAGATGGTCCACCTTCCCCAAGGGTCTGTTCCGGTGGCTTAAAAAGAAGGCATACAGTATGCTGTTAAAAGTACAAAAAAGCAGGGGCCAGCCGGGGGGTGCACCGGTTAAGTGCGCACATTCCGCTTCAGCGGCCTGGGGTTCACCGGCTCGGATCCCAGCTGCAGACATGGCACCGCTTGGCAAGCCATGCTGTGGCAGGCGTCCCACATATAAAGTAGAGGAAGATGGGCACGAATGTTAGCTCAGGGCCAGTCTTCCTCAGCAAAAAGAGGAGGATTGGCAACAGTTAGCTCAGGGCTAATCTTCCTCAAAAAAAACGGGGAAAAAAGACAAAGCTTCCTCCCTCCCCTGTTCTGCAGCCTCCCCATTCCCCTCCCAGGAGGCAGTAATTCTTTGTGATTCTTGGGTGCCTTTCTGCCAATATCCTATAGATACACAAGGACAGGCGAGTGTGTTTATATACACATCTCCCCCCACCCAAATGGTAGGCTACTCTGCTCGTCGTCGTGCATTTAGCTTTCAGTGTGTCTTGTCGTGTTCTCCACTTCAGTTCTCTGAGAGTTGAGTCGATCTCAGCGTGCGGACGGGCCAGCGTTGATTTAATTGTCCACATCATTGGATCATTAGGTTGTTTCTCACTTGTGCCATTATAAACCCTGCTGCGAGGAACAGACGGTGGGCGGGGAGGGACCGTCTAGGACTAAGTAGCTGCATCCTCAGGCTCCGAGGCCGTTTTTCCTTAACGCTTCCTCCTCCCAGCAAGAAGAACGGCCGATCCGGCAGATTTTGTACCTCGGAGACCTGCTGGAGACCTGCCACTTCCAGGCCTTCTGGGTGACTTCCTTTGGGTGCAGGGGCAGGGTGGCACTGGGCCCTGTGCTCAGGGCTTTGCGTGCGGGATCTCATGGAATGGTCATCCTCACAAGGAGCCGGGATTCCCAGGCCGTCCCCTGTGCCCCCAGGGCTCAGGCTCACACACACAGCCATCCTTCCCACGAAGGCCTCACCCCTGAACGCCCTCTCCCTTTCTTGCTCTAAAGAACCCGGCTCTCCATTTTTGCAGCCTCCCGAAAGGGAGGCCGCTGGCCACCTTGCTTCTCACCACCACTCCCACACCCGACTCCCACACCCGTCTCCCACCCCGTCTCGAAACTCCAGTATTACCCCTTCCTGCCCGACTTGGTTGGTGTCAGCGCCCCCAGGTGGCTGCTCCTCACTGCGGCCCCTTACGACTCCTGTCCTCATTCTCAGAGGCTTGAAAAGCCAGTACAGTGACCCTTCTACCACTGCGACCTCTCGGTTCCTCCATCTCTTGTCCTCCTCATGACCTCCGCCCATCACTCCCAGCCGTACCCTAGCCCAGTTCTCAGCACACAGGACTCCAGAGGAGTTAAAAAAACCCAGTGAGACTTGAGTCCTGCCCTCACACAGTCTGATGTAATTGGTGTGGGTGTGATCTAGGCTTTGGGGCCTGACAGTTTTCCCAGGTGGTTCTCACTTCCCCAGGCTTGTCTTCACCAGGAACTGCCCCCTCTGCCCGTGAGTGTCAGACATTTCCACCCTGACCGCTTCCTCCCGGCTTCCCAGCTCCCTCCTTGAGGTCTCCCACCCAACATTCTTGGGCCTGTCCAGCGGCCCGAAGTCCTCTGCGCTGCTTCCTCCTTTAGCATCAATCGTGCGTTCCTCCTAGGAACCTCCTAGGGTCCTGTCTCCTCCCCAGTTAGTGCCTCCCCCCGCTCTCCTGGACATCCCCTCCCACCTGTCATCTGCCCCACCTTTCTTCTTGCCTCAACTTACCATCTGGCTTCTTACTTAGCAGGAAAGCAGAAGCAGCCAAGGGAGAACTCGCACGCGTCCCTGCCCTGCCGCTGACCGAGCCCTTGTCTGTTTTAGTGGGTGACCTGTCTCTCCTCCCCTGCCAGGCCAGCCCTCCCCTGCTGCACTGACCCCTTCCCTCTCGCCCACGCGGTGGCATCGCACCAGCGGCTCTCCCTGCTCTCCCCTAACAGCCGCCTTGGCCTTCGTGGATAACTTCTGTCCCCACGGAACACGTCTACCCTGCGCTTAGTTCTGGCCTAAAACTGAGAGCTCTCCCTTGACCTCCATGTTCCCCACTGGCCCTGCCTCCTGTCCCCTTCCTCCGCTCCCCTCCACGGCCACGCTCCTGGCCGTCCCAGTTTGCCTGCGTCTTTCCTGGTTTTAAAACTGAAGTCTCACACCCTAGGGAGCCCCCCAGTCACAGGCGAGCACTGTTGGGCACCCTGCTCCCGGGACAGGCTGCCTGTGCTCAGTCTCCCCTTCTCCCCCACTCACTTGAAGCCACTCCATTCAGTCCATTCAGGCTTTTGTGACCAATGCTTTGCCCCCCGGTTCTCAACACACTCCACGAGACTGTGCTCGTGGAGGTAAACAGTGACGTCCCTATTGCTGGACCCAGCAGGCGGTGCTCAGCTCCTGTCTTCCCTGCCCTGTGGGCCGCCTCCTGTGGGGCAGTCACGCACTGCTCCCTCAGACCCTTCTATCACTAGGCTTCCAGGCCAGCTCCCCTCCTACCTCTCTCCCACCTCACCGGCTGCTCCTTCCGGTGTCCTTGCGGGTTCCTCATGTCTGTCACCAGTGTTGGAGGGAGCCCTTTCTGGGAAGGTGACCTTTGAGCAGAAGTCTAAAGGAGTAGGGGTGCTAGCCATGGGGGTGGAGAGTGCCAGACCCAAGAACAGCCCATGCAAAGGCCCCGGGGTGGGCGGGTGCCTGGCTTGTCTGAGGAGCAGTGAGGGGTGAGTGGGAGGAGGCGATGGGTAGATCTCCTGGGCTCATCGGCCGTGGAAGGACACTTGGCTGTTGCCCTGAGTGAGCCCGGAGCAAGGAGGTGCTCGGGAGCCCTTAGCTCACCTGGATCTGTCCCCTCTCGGGACTGGTTTCTGCCAGGCTCAGACCCCAGCTCTGATTTTGGGCAAATCACTGAGCTGCTCTGAGCCTTGGTTTCTTCATCTCTGAAATGGGCATAAAAACAGTATCTGTTTCATCATAAGGTGTCACAGGGGAGGAAGGCTGGCATGTGGGGTGAATGCTCAAGTGTTAGTTTCTATTCTTAATATCATTAATAATCCTGATATTGTTAATGTTAACGTTACTTTGAACATTACTGTTCTCCTCAGCAAGCCCTGGATGAAAACATGGATCTCTTGGAAGGTATAACTGGCTTTGAAGACTCTGTCCGAAAATGTAAGTCCCTCTCTGAGCCTGGGCTCCACGGGGCACGGGCTGGGCTGTGGCAGCAGGGTCCTGGGGTGTGGCCCATCACCGTCTCTGTCCCTCTCTTCCGCAGTCATCTGCCACGTCGTGGGCATCACTTATCAGCACATCGATCGCTGGCTGCTGGCTGAGATGCTCGGGGACCTGACAGGTGAGGCGCTCTCTGGGTCCCTCATGTCGGTCTAGGAGGTTGGGGCTCAGGCGCAGTGGGCCTCAGCCAGCTTCTCAGATGCGCTCATCCCTGCCTCACCAGGTCCTTGTTGAAGGCCCAGCCCAGGGAGGACATAAGGAGTTAGTCACAAACGTTCCTTCCTTGCGGGGGACCCTATGACATTTATTCATTTCTTCTGCACAAGTTAATTGAACGCCCCTCTGTGCCAGCCACTGTTCTAGGCCCTGGGGACATGGCAGGGGACAAACACAATGGCCCAGATTCGGTCTCACGGAGGCAGCAAAACAGACACCAAGTTAAGATGCACGTGTCCAGTGGCAGTTCCTGCGACAGCCCAGAGAGAGGGCGGGGGGTGGAGGGGACTCCTGGGGGACAGAGGGCAGCGTGTGACAGTTACCTCAGTGGAGCGCGGTGGGCAGCCTGGGGCAGGGTGCATGTGCAGATCCCTGGGCAGGGGGATGCCTGTCATGTTCACAGAGCATCCGGGGCCTGTGGCTGGAGCCCAGGGCGCGAGGGGCGGGGCCGGGGCAGAGGTGTGGTGGGAGGAGTGAGGGCTTCAGGTGCTGCGGGGCCTCCTCAAGACTTGGTCCCTCACCCTGCCTGAGACGGAGCCACAGGAGGGGTCTGAGCGGGGGGCGACAGGATCAGATCTAAATTTCAAAAGATCCTTCCGAAAAGAAAAACATGCGTTGGTATATTTGGTTATTTTTGCAAAAAGAAATAGAGGGAGGAAAATTTAAAAACTAAGGAGAATGTTTACTCCTTGGGGATGAGGGATGAGAAGAGAGGGGAGAGTGGCTGGGATGGGATTTCTCTGAGTACCTTTTGGGGTAGTTTTCCCTTTGGTCGGGATAGTTTTTTTGTGGGGTTGTGTTGTTTTTAATTTCCTTTCATTATTTTAGTGTAAGCTAACTTTTATTGGGCACTTTGTGTCAGGCACTATATTACTTGATAGTGCTTTACACCAGGTAAACGTGTTACGTGTTTAAAAGTGAAATTAGGGGCTGGCCCGGTGGCGCAGTGGGTTAAGTGCGCACGTTCCGCTTTCGCAGCTCGGGGTTTGCTGGTTTGGATCCCGGGTGCGGACATGGCACTGCTTGGCACATTACGCTGTGGCAGGCGACCCGCATATGAAGTAAAGGAAGATGGGCACGGATGTTCGCTCAGGGCCAGTCTTCCTCAGCAAAAAGAGGAGGATTGGCAGCAGATGTTAGCTCAGGGCTAATCTTCCTCAAAAAAAAAAAAAAAAAGAAAGAAATTAAACCAAAAGGGGTTGAAACAACCATTAGAATTAAATATAAAGAGAAGCAGTTGAATACGTATCAAATTGATAATAGTCACACAGAGTAGAATTATTTCAGGTAGCAGAACACTTTGGCTGGCCGTCATTACTGGTATGTTTTCTGAGAGCAAAACAGAACTGCAAAGAAATTCTCACACCAGATGCCATGGGCTTCTCGTTCGTGATGTGATGGCGTCCTAATTTAAGACCATTGCATGTGGGTTGTGGGGAAAAGCAGGTAAGTAAGTACATGGCCGTTACTAGGAACCAAGATTTGCACTGGGAGAGAAATAGAAAATAAAGGAAGCTAAGAGAAAGCCCTGTGATGCTAAGGATGCGAAAGCTGGGGCTCCCTCTGGCTGCCGGCGAGAGAATGCACTGTAGCAGCGCAGGGCCGGCAGCTGGAGACCAGTTCAGCTGCTGCCGCCATCCAAATGGGAGCTGCTGGTGGCTTTGGAAGCAGTCGGGCACGGAAGGCACCCCGCCCTTGGCTCCTAGACCCCCTGAAACTGTGGGATCGGGGTAACCGGGGCCTCTGCTGCTTGTGTTCCCTGCAGACAGCCAGCTGAAGGTGTGGATGAGCAAGTACGGCTGGAGTGCCGACGAGTCAGGCCAGATCTTCATCTGCAGCCAGGAAGAAAGCATTAAGCCCAAGAACATCGTGGAGAAGATCGACTTCGACAGTGAGTGGGGGCCCGAGGCCTCAGGCTGTGGGGCTGAGGGTGCCGTTGGACAGATGGGGCTGGGCCCGAAGGATCCGGGTAGATAACTTCTGGTTCAGGGCCAGGAGGTCGCCCAGAGTGGAATGGCAGGGAGTGCTGGGTGTCCTTCCCTGGCACTTCCCAGGGCCTGGAGGGCCTTGCAGGGGTCTCCACACCTATACTGCTCCCAGGGGCTCTGTCCTGGTGGCCTTCTGTCCTTGAGGCTCTCGGGGCTCAGCCTGGCATCTGCTGAAACGCAGCGGAATGCCAGAAAGTGCAGGCTCTGGAGTCGGATTAGCTGGGTGGGGATCTTGGTTCCCTGCTTCGTAGCTGTGTGGCTTTGGGCAAGTGATTTTACCTCTCTGTTCCTCAGTTTTCTCATCCAGAAAGTGCAGATGGCAGCACCAATAATTAGGACAAACGCTGGTAGTTCTTTACACTTACTAAGTCCTGGGTCTTCACGTGACCCTCTAGGCCAGGTGCCCTTGTTAGAAGTCACTGAATAATAGCGTAAGACCCACCTCATGGAGGTGTGGGTGTGAAGCGAGACACTTCCATGTATAACACTTGGCGCAGAGCCAGTCCCAGTTCACTCAGTGTAGCCATTGTCCTCACCATCACACGTCACACACATTGACTCACACACTCCGCTGATGACTCAGCCGAAGCGAAAGTGAGGATGTCTTGGAGTGAGTGAGCCCTGGCTGGGCACGGGTGTGCTGTCCCCTGGGACCCTGCGTCTCCTCCCCACTCTCTTGAGTGGGATTCTGCCTTTTTAAAGATACATCTCGGTCCAGCGTGGCTTCTCGGTCCAGACTGGCTGACTGGTCCCTAACCGAGGCACGAGATCAAGTGGGCAGACATCTGCCCTTGAGGACTGTGGACGCTCCCTCTCCGTGAGATGCGCCCGCTGTGTTGGGTTCTGTGTGGGAACCCACTGGAGCAGAGGGCCCTGCGGCGGGACAGACCAGTCCAGCACTTGGAGTGTCCTGCAAATAGTCCACAGTAGACGTTGTGAGGATGGTGACGACGATGATAATCATAGCGACTGTTGAGTGCCAGCAGTGTTCTAAGCATGGCATTGAGTCCTGCCATCCTGTAGGGTGGATGCTTCATAGAGATGGGGAAACCGATGCTCGGTAACTTGCCTGAGGTCGCCCACCTGGTACAAGGCAGAGCTGCGATTTGAACCTAGGCCTCTTTGTTCCAGATCCAGGCCTTTACTGTCCCAAACTGCCTTTGTGTTGGTGACCAGGGCCCAGAAGGAGTTCGTGGTCTAAAGTGCGGGTGCTGTGGTTGGTGGCTGGAGGTTCTGCCCATGTTGACCCTGGTCCCTCCTTCTCTTCTCCACAGGTGTGTCCAGCATCATGGCGTCCTCCCAGTAGCTCTGCAGGCCTTTAATAAAGATTAGTTGACTTCTTAACCCTGCTGGCTCCTCCTCGTTGGCTTCCTGCTTCTGCCCCTCGCCCGCCAGAGGGAGCCCAGGAGTGGGCGTCTGCCGCCCTGTGCTGGAGCCGCCTGGGTTCTGGCTGGGCTCCCCGTGGCGCCTCCTTGGACTTCTCTGCTGCCCTGCCCCAGCAGCCCAACTTCCAGTCACACCTTCCTGACCTATCAGGTCACAAGTGGGAGGGCAGGCAGCCATGAGTCAGCAAGGAGGAAGGTGTGAATGGGGTGGAGGAACCCAGCCCCAAAGCTAGGGCTGGCCTGGGCCCTTCTGCCCTCCAAGGTGAACAGGGCGGGGTCCCTTGGGATCCTGGGGAGGGAGAGGCCCCTCCTTTGTCCTTGGGTGTCACACAGACAGGCACGAGGGGCCCTGGGGCAGTGGCTGGAGAGGTGAGGGGGGAGGATTCCGTCTACCTCCAATCCTGGCTGCTGCCCAACCCACTGCGAGTCCTTGGTCTGGTGACTGCCTCTCTGTTCCTCAGTTTCCTCATCTGTGAAAGGAGGGGGAAGGGAGCACCCTTGTCAGAATCCTGTGGATCCCATGAGCTCTTGCCAGGAAAGGTCTCAGACTGGGGCCTGGCCTTTTCTTGACCATTAGCAAACGAGAGTTGTTCATTTCAGACTCAGAAGAGTTTGTCCCCAAGGTGGCAAACTAGTCCCCAGAGCTCCTCTGTTTGCAGAGACTTGATGAGAAATTGGGATTTTCAACCCCGCCATGCTCCCGCATCCCCAAGTGCTAGCCTCCACCGGCCAGGAGGCCTGGCTCTGTCACCTGATCTTAGCTGAGCTGGTTACTCCCTTCTTACCCGAGGTATTTGGCAGGGTGACCTTGGGCAGGTGTCTTCCCCTCTGAGCCTGGTATCTGCAGGAAGAGGGGGTGGGGACAATGGTGACTGCCTTTTGGGGAAAATGGAGGAAGTCATATGCCACGACAGGTGTGTAGCTTTTGGCTTAGACCAGCGGAAGCTCCTGAGGGAGTGCCTCTCTCTACGATACAGCCTGTGTGGACTTTGCCAGTGGAGAGGGCGGTGGCAGTGCCCAAGCTGCCAGCCTTCCCCCCCCACGCCCGCTCGCCTGCACGCACAGCCATTGTTCGTCCATGGACACTGGCTTGGGGAGCCGGGCAGGGCACCCTTTGCCCTGGCCTCCAGACCTGAGCAGGAGCCAGGAACTAGGGTGTGCCCAAACCCAGGAGACAAAGGCTGCTTCTGCAGCTCAGGACTCCAGAGCCAGCTCAAAGTGGGGTAGAAGGGTGAGGGAAGAGCCTGCTACCCACCCATTTGGTTGTATGAATTAGCAAAAGGTACCCCTCTGGGTGTGCACAACTCCCACTCACCCCTTGGCAGGTGCCCTTGTATAGGCTACAACCTGCTCAAAGGCTATGGGCACTCTGCAGGGGAAGAGGAAATGACCTTTGTCTTGCAAACCCCATCGTGTCCTGCTTTCCTGATCTGCTTTTGCTCCAGGAGGATCATCCTCTGAGCCGCTGAGAGGCCTGGCTGTGGAGAAAGACTGCTTAGTTCGAACCCAGCCCAGTGGCTTTGGGTATCTTGTCACCCTCCCGGTGCCTCTGTTTGACAGCTCGGGAGGGTACCCACTTCAGTAGCTGCTGTGAGTTAATGCAGGCGCAGAGCTGAGAGCAGCTTGGCACATTGTAAGAGATCGTAAACTTGTCGCTTGTCTGCTGGCTGCTATTTCAGCCACTTCCACAGCCACTTCTAGACATCCCAGTGTCTGTTCGCGTCCCACCCCGAGAGGACACAGCCCTCCCTCCTTTGTGTGCCTGAGTAGTATTAACAATGGGGTACAACTCAAGTCCTGAAGTCTCGAGGATTCCAAGAAGTGGTGGACCTAAAGCCAGGGCCCGTTGGCTGTACCCCTTCACCCAGAGCCCCTTCCTGTCTCTTCCTACCCCCCTGAGCCCCTGCCTGCTGCCCTTTGACCCTCACTAGACAGCAGCTGTTATTACTGCGCTGTCCATGGATGGCTGCCGGGAAGTGGCCTCAAGGCTGGCAGTTAAAGGGGGCCTTTAATTTAAACCTCATTGCCTGGGGCCGTCTGCTTCATCTCTGAGCCCTTGGTCTGGGAGGTCTCAGTGTCCACCGGGAGAAGGCAGGCAGGGGCAGATGGCCCGTCGCCCAAGTGGCCTCTCCCTGCTGACCAGGCCCACACAAGAACCCTGGGCTTGTTCTCCAAGTCCAGCAGGAAGAAGCTGCCTGCCCAGCCCAGCCCAGCCTTGGAAACAACCGACACTCCTGGGGCTTTGGCCAGGGCCCGGTGTCCTCTGGGAAAGTGGGCTGCTGCCTAGGCCTTGTTGCCTTCCTTTGCTTGCTGTTGGGTTCCTTCCAATGCCTTTGAGAGGAGTGGGGGGAGATCCTTGCAGCTCCGTACCTGGGGGAGCCATGTCTTCCAATTCCCATCCCCTCCTTTCCTACTGTCAGCCAGTTTCTGCCTAGTCTAACTCAAACCCTTACCTTCTTACCCTCCCTGACAACCACACCCCTCAAGTCCTCTGAATTCAATAAAGTTCTTCACGTGCCCCTGTTGCTCAGGTCCCAAACCTAGGGGCCGTCTTGAGTCTTGATACTTCCCTCATCCCCACCCCCCATCAAATTCATGACAGTAAGTCTGGTCAGCTTCATTTTCCCAAGTCCTCCCACTGCCCTCCTCTATCGTTCTCTCCTCTTCCAGACCCTGGTTCTGTCCACCCTTATCTAGATCATTGTAGCAGCCTCCTTGAGCTCTCGCCACCTTCTACAGTCTGTTCCCTCCCCTGCTGTAGCCAGAGGGACCCTGTGAATCAGATGCCAGCCCTGCTTAAAATCCTGTGTTAACTTCCCATTGCATTTAGAATAAAATTCGTTGAGCCAGCCCTGGTCGCCTAGTAGTTAAACTTCGGGGCACACTGCTGCAGTGGCCCAGGTTGGGTTCCCCAGGCGTGGACCTACACCACTTGTCTGTCAGTAGCCATGCTGTGGCAGCAGCTCACCTACACGCACTAAAGAGAGGAAGATTGGCAATAGATGTTAGTTCATGGCAAATCTTTCCCAGCAAAAAAATAAATAAATAAAATTCATTACATGTCAATTATCTCTCAATATAAGAAAAATTCCAATTCCTCACCATGGTTGTAAGTCTGTTCATTCGTTCCCCTAATATTTGTTAAGCTTCTCTCTGGTGTCAGACCCCGTTTCAGAGACGAGGGATACAGCAGTGACCAAAGATCCCCACTCCCATGGGCTGACCTTCCTGGGAAGGAGACAGATAAACAATGAATAAACCAATCATGTACGTTAACTGGTGATCAGTACTTGGAAAAAATAAAGCAGGGAAGGTGTGGGGTGCTACTTTAAATAAGGTGGTTGCGGAGGGTCTCACTGAGGAGGTGATATTTTCTTTCGCAGACCTACAGGGGAGGAAGCTGTGAGCCCAGTCTCGGGGGAATCCAGTATCTGGGGAAAGTGTTCCAGGCACTGGTAACAAGGCCACGCACAAAGGCCCTGAGGCTGGAGCACGCCTGGTGTGTCAGAGGAACAGCAAGGAGGTCAGCAGTGAGGCACGAGCTCAGAGGGGCGAAGTGGGCGGTGAGCTGGGAGAGGACATGGGGACCAGGGCGCCCAGGACTTGGAAGACCTTGTGGGTCTGGCTGAAGCCCCAGGGCGGGGAAGAGGCCTGCAGCCTTTCCGCCTTTCCTTGACTTTGACTTGGACCCTGATTGTGGCGCCAGGGAGGGTTCTGAGCAGAGGAGGGAGAGACTTGATCTGACACAGGTGGTCACAGGCTGCCTCTGGCTTCTTGTGGGAAACAGAGTGGGGAGCGGTGGGAGGAGCAAGGAGATGGAGAGGAGGCTGGTGCAGTGGTCCAACTGAAGACAAGGCTGGGTGGGCAGGACCAGGGTGGGGCCACGGGGGCAGGAGGAAGTGGGTGGATTCTGTATGTACTTGGAAGATAGAACTGACAGAATTTCCGGAAGAACTGGATGTGGGGTGTGAAGAGGAGTCACGGATGACCGCAAGGTTCATTGCCTGTGCAGCTGGAAGGATGGAGGCACCATTAACTGAGATGCCAATGACCGTGGGCTGAGCAGATCTGGGAGGAATGTCAGGAGCTCAGCTTTGGATATTTAAATTTGAGACATCTATTAATGTGGCAATGTCATTCATCTGTATTTATTATTTATTGTTGCCAACCCCCACCGCCCTTGCAGTGCTAGCCACTTGAGAACTACGCATGCTTATCATGCTCAGCACTATATCGCCAGCGCCCAAGAACAGTGCCCGGCACACAGTAGGTGCTCAATTAATATTTGAATGAATGAATGAAAATAGGTAAGTCCAAAAATAGACAAGTCCAAAAAATCCTCCATCCACTTTCCCAGTCAGCCAGGATCTATTCCAATTTACCCATCTCCCATGTCCATTTCGTGTCCTCCTTCTCTGAGAAGCCTACCGTGACAACTTCATTTACACCCCAGCTCAGACTTGATGTTTGTCCATAACGCTTATCACCTCGGCGGAATATACTATAGGCTTCTTGAAATTTTGTCTGTCTACCTTCCCTAGAACGTAGTTCCACGAGGGCAGGGATTTTTGTCGATTTTGTTTGGTGCCAATGCGTAAAACACGGTCTGCCGTACAGCGTTTAACAAATATTTGTTGAATTTGTGTGGCTGAATGGAGATACAGGTTAAGGCCTGAGGATGGCGAGACCCGCCTCATGAATCATTCATGACTCTGGCCCCGCCCACACGCGGAGGACACGCGCGCGCTCCCGCGGCTAGGGGGCGCGGCTCGTCCAAGAGCCGAAGGGGAGGCGGGGGAAGCGGGCTGTGCGCAGGCGCAGAGCGCCCCGAGGGCTTCCCAGGGCCTGTCTCGCGGGGAGGCACGCGCGCGCGGGAGGGCGGCGGCGGCGGCAGCGCGGTGCGCAGGCGCGGCGGGCAGTGCGCAGGCGCGGGCGGAGGGCGGGCTGAAGCAGCCGAGGCGGCGGCGGCGACGGCGGCGGCGGCAGCGGCAGCGGCAGCGGCAGCTCGGACAGAGGGGCGGGAGCCGAGGCGGGAGCGGACGGGCTGGTGGGCGAGCGAGAGGCGGCGGAATGGTGGACTACCACGCGGCGAACCAGTCGTACCAGTACGGCCCCAGCAGCGGGAGCAATGGCGCCGGCGGCGGGGGTAGCATGGGCGACTACATGGCCCAGGAGGACGACTGGGACCGGGACCTGCTGCTGGACCCGGCCTGGGAGAAGCAGCAGCGCAAGGTGCGCGGCCCGCGGGCCGGACGGGCCGGAGGGGGGCTCCGAGGGAGGCGGGCGCCTGGAAGGGGCTCGGAGGTCCTGGGAGGGCGCTGGAGGGGCTGCGGTGGGAGTCGGGGGTCCCGAGGAGCGATCGGCGGGGCTGGGGAGGGGTTTGGAGCCCTGAAAAGGAAGCGCCGACCTCGAGCAAGGAATGGGGAGTCTGAGAAAAGCGTTGGCGGCCGAGGGGGGCCTATGGAGGTCTCCAAAAAGGAATCCGGGAGCCGGATGAAGGCATCGGGGGGTCTGGGTGCCGAATTCGAGGAAGCGAGGAGACGGCTGGGGAATCTAAAATGGAATTGGGGGCTGCAGCGGGGTTGAAGGGTCAGAGGGTGAGAGGGAAACGGAGGACCCTGGAATTTGCGGGTCAGCATAGAGTTCGGGTTCGGGGGAAGCTGAAGAGGAGCTCGAGAGTGGAGGGGGCTCTCTGGGGTGCAGGAAGGTCTGAAGAGGATTGGAATTGTGGGAGTCGCGGGTTGGGGAGCTCTAGAGGGGATGGAGATTCTGGAAGTCTGGAGGTGGAGGAGGGGTACTAAGGAACGGATTGTGGAGGCCGAGGGTCGGGGGAGGACTGGGGAGAGGAAAGGAGAGAGGCTAAGGAAAGAAGTGGGTGTGAAAAGACCTGGGGCGTGGGGATGGGTCGGGGTTTGGAGGAGGTCTGGGACCAGGGGTCTGGTGGGAGAAGTGAGGGACCTGTGAATAAGAAGTTTTTGAAGAGGTGAGATTTATTTGGGGTCCCTGTTCTAGAGGGAAGAGGGGAAGATTGGGAGATTGGAGTAAGAGGAATTGATGAGGGATGGAGAGGCACAAGGTGTTTTCAAAGGGGGCTTCTGAAGAATCGAGGGAATGTGGAACTGCTCAGCAAAGGGTTGATGGCGCCTGAGAAAAGGTGTTCTGGAAAAGGTGAGCATGGTGGGAGAGAACGTGAGCCGAATGGCGGATAATGGGAGGGAGGTGAGTTAGGAAAAGGAAAGTCCCATTAGAAAGAGACTGAGAAGGGAATCTAGGAGAGGGCTTCTCCCAGGACTGGAGAGTGTGTGCGTGCTGTGAAAGGGAGAATGGGAGTTTGGGGAGGAAGAGGTGACAGTGTCCAGGAAGAACTGTGTCTTTTTGGGGGGAGGGAGTGAAGGGATCCTAAAGCGGGGTCTGTTTTCAGGTGGAGATTTGGGGTGTGAGAGCCACTAGGGGGGACCCACAGAGTGAAAGGGAGATCAGAAGGAGTGGGAGGCCCGGGGGTGCTGTGCGTGTCGGGGGAGGGGGTGATCCAAGGCGGTTGTGGGGGAGCTCATATAAGAGGGTTTGAGTGTGTGCAGGCAGAGCTCGAGAGAGGAGTGTGTTGAGTGGGTGTGTGTGCTGGGAGGGGGTTGTTTAAAAGTGTTGAGTGTGAAGAGGGTGGGAGGTACTTGAAGTTAGAGGCATTTAACGTGTTCTGGAGATCTGAATTTTCTTCCCAGATCGGTTACTAATCAGCTCCATGGCCTCGGGCAAGACCCTTGATCTCTCAGTGCAGTCCTGTCATCTGGAAAACGAGGAGGGTGCAGGGGTCCCCTGGGTGATTCTACCTAGATGCCTGTCTATGGTGTGGGGACTTTGTGGGGCCGCTTTGGTGGAGCTGTCGGGAACACGGACCTGGAGCGCTGAGCTGAGAAAGGAGTGGAGTGTGACTGGAAGCCCCCGGAGGGTGTGCTTGGTGCCCTGGGGCACCGGCCCGGAGGGGAAAGGGTGAAAGGAGCAGCTGTGCCAGGCCCGCCTGGGGTGGAGCCTGGCGTAACCTTGGGTAAATTACCAACCTGGCTTGAATTTCCTCATGAGTGGTGGGGGGTGGCAGGCTGCTGGTGGTGTCCTTATCTGTTTCCCCACCCCCCTCAGGGTGGGCAGGTTGAGATAATCTGACGTACAACTGCTTGTTGAGGGGAGGGGAGACCTCGCCTGCAGCTCAACAATAATTTATTGCCTGAGGCAGTGCCGGGCTGGAAAAGGTTAAGAGTTGCCAAGAGACTTGGAAAGTTGGGAGGAGGGCAGGGGGCTATGGTTGTTTTGGAGAACATCTGGGATCCAAGATCTGCCTTGTCCAGCTCCAGGTGCTTGGGGACACGAGCCCCTGACCCTTTTTGCTCAGGTGCTGGCGGTGGGACGTCTTCCTTCTCCCTCCTTTCCTGTCGTCTACACTCTCCCAGTGACTCCTTTTGCTGGCTCAGTTCCACTCCCTTGTGGGAGTTAGGGTGTGTGCTCCTTCGTCTCTATGGCCTCCCTTGCACAGAGGGTGAGGCCGGGGCACCACTCAGGTTCTGGGCGGGAACCAGGCCTCAGCGGAACCCCACGGCCTCGCTGCCGTGTGTCTTCTCCCTCCTCCTTCCTCAAGGACCAGGCAAGGTGGAGGGAAGGCTGGTTCACAGCATCCTCTAACACCAGCTGCTTTAGATGGTCAGTGAGGGCCAGATCAGCTGTGTCCTGCTTTATACCTGCTGCAGCAGTGTTTACTCATGGCTGCTCTTTGGGGAAAAATATTACTTCACTGCTGTGCACTTTGCTATTCTGGGGTAGAGATCCTTTATGAAATGGGGGGAGGAGTCATGGAAAGGAATATATACACAAATTTGTGCTATTCTCTCCCTTCCAAGAGGACCCCCCCCCCCAAAGTTTTTCTGACTTGCAGTGTCTCTTGAGTGAATGATGGACTGCCCTTTTTGCCTCTGCAAGGCTGAGCCACCGGGCACAGGGAGAGTAGCAGTCCTGTGGTGTCCTGTGCATACTCACATACTCTAAACATCTGTGTCCAGGACAGCTGTAGGCTCTTAAAGCATGTGGAATTGAATTCTAGGAATTAGCAAGGGTTGGCCCGAGACGGGGTGTGTGTGGCTTCTGGTGGTTTTTACTTCTACCTGAAGCCCTTTTGCTCTGACTTCTAGGGACCCCTGTAGCCGGGGCGTTAAATGATGAGTAGGTTATGTGACAGTTCTGACCTGGGAAGGCCCTAAGTGTTCTCCTGAGGGATGGGGGCAGGGGCAGGACCAGTCTGGTTTTTTGAGCAAGTTCTCGAGCAGTTATAGTTTGGGGCCACAGTTCCCTCTCCCAATTTCTGAGAGGGCCTCGTCTCCGGATGCTCTCCTGGGGGGGGGGAGGGTGAGGTCTCTTGACAGCTGCTCCCGAATTTCTCATCACAGCAAGAGGAAGTGCTTCTTTGCTAAGCGTGCGTGTTTATTGAAACATCCCTGCTTGCGGGGCCTCAGTGTTTGGACCCCGACCTTTGGCTCGGGCTCTGTTGGCTGGGAGTTAATTATTTGAAAGTTCTGATGATGTTGTGTTTTTCTCTAAGTAGATTTTTTTTAGGCTGATAATAGAGGCCCCAAAGAAGCCACCTGTTATTTTGTTCCATTACTCTAATTGCTTGCCTCTTAGGATCTGGCTAAGACTAACAGGTCCTTAGCAGTTTTCAAAACTGAATAATGTACTTACCAACCCCCTCCCCCCAAAAACAAACAAACAAAAACACCCAAACTCAATTGTCATCTAGAAATAAGACTATGGATATGTGAGGGGGCAGGTACCCTGCGTCTGCCCTCTTGGGAGAGGGGTAGGGGAAGCTACTCAGCTGCTAGAACTCTATCCCTCGCCCCCCAAATGTGTGTGAGCACATGGCTTTTCTGATGACCGCAGAAGAGGTGGCTATGGGAGGACGATTTGGCGGTGCAGCGACCCTTGGCGCCATGCACACTCATTCAGTTGAGAGCTGAAATCCGATGGGTGCCTTGGAATGGCACCTGCTGCTTCATCTAATCCTGGGCGGTCTAGGACGTGGGCTCAGGGTTGCCCTCTGCCTTTTGAATCACCCTCCCTGGTTCCGGCTTCCAAGACCAACAAGGAGGCCAATTTGGCAGCAGGGAGCTGACTCACTCTCCAGTTGGAACTGGCACTAAATGGTTTCACTTATGGCAGCCGATTGCCTGGCCTCGAGTGGGCTGCCTTGTGGGGAAAGTGTCGGAGGAAAACAGCCCAGGAAATGAGGGCAGTGTTTTAACATCCAGGTGCGGCTGGTGCTGTTAAACCCCCTTGTTGCAGGCAGGGAGGTCAGTTACAACGTAGGCTCGCGCTCTCAAAATGTCCTGTTAATCAGACGTCAGGGGAGGAGGGGCAAGTCTGGATGCCAATCTTAAGCCTCTGGGGTGGGGAGTTCTGCCATTTAAACATACGGTTCAGTCCTGGCACACTTTGGCCGGACAGTGCCCTTTTCAGAGTTAACTGAGCGAGTAGTACAAGTGATCCAGCAGGGCGCTCTAGCAGAGGACAGCAAAAAGATGGAGCCGAAAAGAAATGAGGCTATTGAGGGGAACGCTTTAGGCTTTTGCTGTTTTCACTTACAGTGTGCTGGGAATTATACAAGCCTTTCACCAGATCTTAGGGCTGGTCTTTAAAAAAGTGATTCCCTTGCTGCTTTTGTTTGCGGGGGAAGGGAGGAAGGGAAGGGCAAGAATAATTAGCAAATACTTGTTTGCTCTAGCATCACTTGCTCGGTCAAGTTTTCTGAATAGCTAAAACATCAACATGTTTGTCTCTTCCCTGGCATTTAGTCTGTTCCAGATCAGGGCTTCCCCCAGCTTTGTTCTTGTTTCCTTCACTTAGTGCTGTCTGTGTTCTCAGCAGTCACATTCGGCTCCCTTCCCTCAGTTTCCTTCCGCGGCCTTTATTATGTATTTATTTTACAGAATAACAGAAGCACTCAGGTGACCCGGTTTAAGTCCCCCTTCCCCGCCTTTTCTTTTTTCATGGAAATCAGAGGCAAGTGATCGCAAATTGGTGCTTCAATGGCAGTGGTAACTGAAACACTGACCTACTAAAAGGTAGGCAGAAGTTTCTGCTTGAGCAGATACAATCCTGTCCTCCACGGAAGTTTGAAAGAAGTCTTTATATCGTGGGTAGTTTGAGAGCTCAAGGTTGGTCTCCTTTAGGATGAGTTTAAACTTTGAAACATCAAAGCACGTTATAAGGAAACTTAGTTTTTGAAACATCAAAACACCAATATAAGGAAACTTACTTTTACAACATCAAAGCGCCAATATAAGGAAACTTAGTTTTACAGTGTTGGCAGTCTAGGCGCCAGAATTTGTTATAAAGTATCTGAAAGTGGTATATGTAACACTTACTTTTCTACAAGAAGGGTTATGAGTTACATTTTAGTCGAGTATCCCAGGTATCAAGGAGTGTAAGCTTCAGTGAATCTAGAGAAACAGAATTATTTTAAATTCCAGCCTTTGTTTAAAGAGCGATCTTATTGGGGGAACACAATTGACTGACTGGCTGGGAGGAGAAAGATCCCGCCTCTTCTAGAAAGTGAAATCTTCGCATACATTTAACTGGCGAGAGTGTCCTTAGAGCAGAGCTTGGGAAGTGTGGCCAAGTAGCCGGCTCCCTGGGATTATAAAAATCCCTGAGGCGTTGGTCTCTGTGTGTTGTGCCTTTTTTGGTTGTGTTGTTCTTTCACGTCCTCCGCCTCCCCTTCCCCTCATAAACAACAGATGCATTAACTTGGAATGTCCACGGAAAGCCTTTCAAAGCTAGTTGGTGGAACTTGGTCGCCTCCTTTTTAGTCTGAGCGGCAGTTCCTCCGGAAGAGGCCGGTGGCCCTTTCCTTAGATGTAGTTTATTGAAGTGTTAGCCAAAGGTGAGTGGATTGAGCCTACGTGGGATTTGCTATTTGCCACCTTTTTCTGTGCTGGCTCCTGCCGTCCTGGGGTGAGCCCCGAACCCCCAAGAGTGAGAGGCCATCCTGTGTTTCCAGAAGGGGCGATGGTTCTCAGCCAGAGCAGCCCCCTGCACCCATCTCCATCCTTCCTAAACTCCAGTCTTCTGTGATTTTTCCATACCCACACTTACTTCTGTATGCTTAATAATTTTCTTTAGGTCAATTTGCCTTTTTTTAACTGAAGTTTTAAAAAGGAAAATTTATACAAGTGTGGTAAATGGAAAACCCCGCTTCCTTAGCCATAAATAGAAGGAAACTGCAAAAGTAAACACACTGGAAACAAAACAATGAGCTGCTCGCCAGGTAGTATTCCTGCTGAAGGCGCAGCCTGAGGCCTGCTCCCTTTGTTGAAAAGAGAGATTGGGGAGGTGCTGAAGACCCACGTGCCAAGCAGACTTTCTCTTTGAAGTAGTCGGAAGGTGTAGAAGAGAATCAAAGGGAACAGCCTTCTCGCCGATTCAAGGTTTAATGGAGGATGGGGATAACCTTACGGTCTCCCACGTGGGTATGCCACACACGGAAGAACTTTATCTCCTTTGACGCGGGAAGCATTCCGTGCGTGGCAGGGCCGAGTGGCTTACCCGGGAACACACGGCCCGTCCTGCGTGCTCAGCGTCCCACCAGACTAGACTCGAACATGTCGCTCATGATTGCCTGAGCCAGGATTTCTCTTTGCTTTCAAGTGTTAGGATTTTTAAGAAACCAGGGCCACGTGGTAAATATGAGAATTGTGGGTTTATTGCTTGCTCCTCACGCAGCTCTTTCTTTTTAAGACCCCAACTTTCTTACACACGTACGCTTAGAGTTTGGCTGCTACCATTAGTAAACCACACTGCTACCCCATCTGGGTATCTGAATCCTAAATTCTGAAAGGAAAGCAGTGCCCTCCTGCCGAGTTAAGAGAGGCTTGTTTAAATGTTTTTCTTCCAAATGTCAGAGCAGAGCAGATTCTTTGTCTTCCAGTGGAACCATCCATAGGGGGCAGAAGTCGTTGGAAGTGGCGGTTACTACTCCGCACAACACAGTGAAGTCATCTTGGGAAATATCGTTGACAGTGTTGAAATGATTGAATGGGACGTTGGAACGCCAGCAAGTACAATAGCATTTGTGTCTTCAGCTTCGGGCCAGAATAAAGAAGACATTGTGGTTTGTTTTATGCTTTTTAAAGTTTCCCCCCCCCGAAAGGTGTGGGGCTGAGTGATGTCTGTCACTGGCTTTCTAGTGGGTTTTGCTTTTCATCTTCCCCGCTCCCTGACGGCTGCGCGCAGTGGGTGGAAGCCACAGTCGAGGTGATGGGAGGCCGTGCGGAAGGCAGGCGGTGTTCCTCCCTTCTCGGTCTCCACGGGTGACGGCAACACATTGGGTTTGCTAATCTCCGCCAAGCCTGAGAGAAAGAGTTTCCATATCCTACCTCCTGAGCAGTCATGACTCTGATTCTAGCTTCAAGAATGTCTTAATTAGCAGCCATCCAGGATGGGGGCACGGCAGGAAGTAAAATGGATGCATCTCTTTTCTTTTAATGCATGCTTCATTTTGCTGGCGGAGAAGGCCGGTTTGAGGTTAGGAGAAACATCACGGGAGGAAGCTTGAAAGTGATTCAACAGCCAGCCACGCAGGGAGGGTCACCCGGAGGAGGGTTTGTGGCTCTTCAGTGTGTGTCGTTGAAACGATGGACCTTCCTTTAGCAGACGTCAAGCTGATCTCAGTCAGTGTGAAAGGCCTCGGTGTGCACGTATGTAATTGTCATCACATTAGTGCTCCGTGGTCAACCTAAATCTGGGCGTGAGTCAAAGGTATTTGGTTGATACCACCATGGAGACCCAGTCGCTTACTCACTGTCTTGGGGAGTGCCTCCATACCAACGGCAGTGCTATGGTGGAAAATTGGCCTTCTGGGCAGAAATACGATGCTGCCAACAGGAAAGTGTCCACGTGCATGGTGGCCATGCTGGGTAGGGGGATGAGGGGCCTCTGTTCCCAGGCGCAGGAGTCGGGCCAGTCCATTTTACCGACGAGGCGTGTGTATTTGCGCATGAGAGAGGAAGAAGAAAAAGGAGAGTGCACCGTGAAAGCCACTGTTGGCTTTGTGGCTGGGACGTGTGCTTTTTCTCTGGTCATTTAGAGCTGGAATCTCAGCTATGTGACTTCTTAATAGCAGGGCAAAATGTGCCTGCAACTTTTGCCTGCTTTCACAAACACTGACAAATTAAAAAGAACTCTGAAGTTTCCAGCAAATCCCAAGTGCACGGTTCACTCCATGGTAACATTTTTTTTTTTTTTTTTAGTCTACATCCTTCCCACCCCAACTCTGGCAGTAAGTGAACCTTTTTCTCCCTATCACTCCCTAGTCTTTCCCTGAAGGAAATGAGTACCTTTACATTCAAGTCCGAGTTTGGTGAAAATATGAAATGCTTTCACAAAGTGCTTCTTTGGTTGTTGCTGGCATGGATTGCGTTTGGAAGAGTCAGGGTGTTTTTTTTTTTTTTTTTTTTTTTTTTAATTTTATAGGCTTGTATGATCTTCCAGTTCTGGCCTATGAAATAAACTCAGTTTCAAGATTCAAAATGTCTGGAAGCAGCCGGCTCGCCAGGCTAGTTCAAGGGCAGTCTGATGAATCAACCCTTCTTACAGGCTGTCTGCTAACCAGTCCTGGAAGGTATCCAGATGGTAAACATCACCAGGATTGTGAGGCAGTTGTGGTTTTTTTTGATCATTTGAGCTACGCTGCCAAGTCTGGTAGGATTTGACTTTCTGTAAAACAGAAAGGTCTGTATCAAGATGTCTTTTTCAGAGATGTCAGGTCCTTGTCACCCAGCACTGCGTCTGCTGATGGGGTGAGAGGAAACGCCTAGACCAGTTGGGGGAGGCCCTTGACCATTTGGGGAAGCTAATTTTCCCTGTCCTTTTGTAACTTTCATTAACTCGCTGACTCAGACACAACCCGCAGAAGAGAGAATCAATCCACTGAGAGCTGTGAACCATTTTAGGGGTGATTGGCTAATGGATCATGGCCCAAAGCTGCGGAAGGTCAGGGAGTGGACCTCGGCTCCTACCCACTGCACAGAGACACCCGGAGAGTCATGGGGAATGAGCTTTGACCATAAAAATAGAAGATTCACAGTGCCTTGAGTTCTCTTCGCAGCTACTTTGGACTTGAGAAAGTTCTGGGCCTCTTTAATAAACAGCCACAAAGCCGTCCTTGCCAAATACGGCCTGCTCCAGGGCACAGGGTTAGCCTAGGAGGCAACTTTCTTGCCTAAAAATAAATGCGTGTTCCTATCGAACATTCCAAGCATAGTTTCAACATGAGCCTTCTGAGCAGCAGTTCAGGCTTTGTGGGTTCGGTTATGTCAGAGTGTGGGCAGCTGAGGGTCTTTGGGGCGCTTGCTCCCCGCTTTGGGATTGCCTGGCGGCCACCAAGGAACTACAGATGACCAAATGCAGACCATCTTCCATCTCGTTTCTGTATGTTCTTGGTCTACTCACAGGCTGGTGGGGGAGACAGAAAACAAGCATGCAAATAAAACAAGGCAATTGCAGCTAGGGTTATGCGCTGTGAATTAAATGATAATAATAATAGCATATTCCTCTGTTCTATACAGCTTTCTAAGTGCTTTGCGTGGACTGGCGCGGGTAATCCTGGGAGGTAGGTGGTGTTCCCTTTGCAGGATAGGTGCAGAAATGGAACCGTGGAAGGTTAAGCCATTTGCCCAAGTGACAGGGCCAGGATCTGGACTTCGAAGGTCTGGCTGTCAAGCCTGTGCTCCTGTTTCTACAGCACACTACAGTCTAGTGTGCGGGCATGGTCTGGGGAGAGGTCGGTGAGTGGGGGAGGCTGGTACAGGTACTTTAGATCATGAGGGAGATCTCAGAAGACCAGAGGTTTTAGCTGTTCCCTGAGGGAGCAGAGAGGGAGCCGAGAGAACGCTAGGAGAAGGCTGTTCCAGGCAGAGGGAGCGAAGGCGGGGAGGCCCTGGGGGTCAGGAAGAAGGCCGGCCTGGTCAGAGCAGGGGCTGTGGGAAAGATGGGCACAGCCAGGTCTCTGAGAGCTCTGCTGTGGCGATGGCAATGAGGCCTGGAGTCTGCCAATTCAGTCCTTAGACTCCAGTAGGCCAGGAGCCTCGTGCTTCCAGAACTCTCTCAGTGCAGCCCTTCCTCTCAGCCCTCCTGGACAGGCCAAACCAGAACTGACTTCTAAGGTGGGAACCTGGGGACTGCAGAACGTGAAACCAAACAAAAGTGCCAATTATCTCTGTGATGGCTGCTGCGGCAGGCAGCTGTGTTTGATTAAAGCGTTGGTAACTCTGGGTCTGGAGTTTTATGGCACCATGTGCTTGTATGGCTCTGTAGTCTCTCTCTTAGGGAGCTTAACTTTGACCCCGTGCATGAAGTCCAGCCCCCTCTTGTCCCATCCCGAGGCCGCTTGGCTGACAAAGCATCTTTGGTAAAATTCTGTGCCTCCCTCTTTGAAGGAGGAAGCCAGGAAGCCTGATTTGTAAGCTGCCTCTTCTCCTAGGTCCTCCCTTCTCTGTACACCCCTCTTCCGTGGGCTTGCCACTGTTTCCTTTGCTCAGGTGGAGCTGTAGCAAGGGTGGTTCTAGACCAGAGAGAGAGACGTGCCAGCTGACTCACTCTGAGGTGGCCCGCTCTCCGTAGCCCCCTGGAAGCCAGTCCAGGAACAGGGCAGGCTCCCTTTGGCCCGCGGCTCCCCACTTTGAAGGTGCACCTTGTCAGACTAGTTGTGTGGCTTCTACGCAGGGAGGGAGGAGCAGTGACAGAGCTCGGGGCTGTCAGTAGACACTCCTGCCTCTGTACACACAGTGCCCAGCGAGAAGCTAAGTTCACAGGTCGTGAGGTGTCCATTGTGACCTGGGCTGGGGTTCTGTGCCCTACCCTGGGTGCAGCGAGAATCCTCCCCGTCGATGGAATGGAAAGGGGCGAATGAGTGTGAAGGTGGCCTGTGATGGCGTGGCCGGCCAGCGGCCTCTGCTGAGAGAAGATGGCGAGGTTTCCATTCTCCTGGCAGCACACCCATGTGAACTTGTAAATCTTTTAAGTAGCTGCCTAGGAGGGGAGAGAAGCGTGTGTTTTTATCCTTATCCCCTCAGATACAAAAATAAAACTTCTCCTTTATAAAATTGATTCAGAGTGGGAAGAAAGCGTATGGCAGATGGAATATGTGTCCGATTATGTTGAGTCCTACCCCACGTTTGGGATCCAGCTGTAAGTTTCCATGGTAGGTGGCTAATTATGCATTTGTGCTGCGCTGAACTTGCTCTAAGTCGTTCCTGCAGATAGAAAAGGCTTTCGGGGGGGCGGGGGGGGTGGGGGTGGGTGGGTGGGTGGTGTCTGTTTCCAACACACTGTAAAGACTTGGAGGGTCTTTTGAAAGTCTTCAGCCATCACCTGGGCAGCAGAGTGAGGGGCCACTGAGCAAAGCAGGTCTGCGTTTTCTGGCCAACCAGCATCTTGTGTAACATGAGTTGGGGCTTTGTGGGCCCTGGAGTCCAGTGCTCAGGTAGAAACATGACCGCTGGGCCAGACAGCCCGCGCCAGGCCCTGCTGCAGAGCTCCGCACCGCACTGTTGGGGGACGAGAGAAACTGGAGACCCGGCCCGTGCTCTCGAGGAGCTCGCCGTGTGGCTGGGGAGAGAGCAAAGCCACATGAGCCTCAGCAGGACACTGCGCGCACACCGCCACGCCACGCCACGCCCACAGCACTCTGGCTGCGTCCTGGAGAGGAAAGGGGTGTAATCAGGGCAGGTGGGGTCTGTCATGGAAACTTTCATAAAGGAGGTGAGTGCAGGAGTGGCGGGCCTGGGCCGCAGCTGTGGCAGGTTCTGGGGGCAAGTTTAGGGGGCCCCACGTGTGCAAATTGAACAGCTTTCCCTGGCGGGCGTTGTCTGTGGGGAGTTTCACGCTTGCGGCCTGTGTCCCGTATACCTTAGCCTTGCCTGGAGCCTCTGGATGGCAAGACCCCAGGTTCTGACTCTGTCTCCGTTCACATGTCCTGTTGCTCCCTGGCTGTCCTGGGCAGGCCAGACCTTCCCCAGGTGGGAGTCGACCCTGACTGTGCTGAGTTTTGACGTGTTTGCTTTGAGGTTGCTGATGGTTCCTTCAGCATAAGCACAGGTTTCAGAAAAAAAGGAACAGAGAGACCCCCTTCTTATGTCCGAGGGTCTCTCCCAGCCCTGTGCCTTCTGGCTCCTCCAGTGTGTGATGCTCCACAGCGTCCTAGACCAGAGGACCACTCGAAACTGGGGGCAGGTCCCGTACTGAGATCCTGGGAGGGAGTGGGGTCGACTCCCAACAGACGGGCTGGTTCGGGGTGCCCCAGTTAACATGCTGCCCCTCGGGGGAGGGCAGTTGGGGTGTGCTGCCGTTAGAGCTCCTTCTTGCCTGCCCAGCTCAGCGTCCAGGTGCTGTTCTTTTCTTTAAGTGCTTTAGAGCTGGCTCGTGGGACTTAGAGTTCCCATCCCAGGAAATACTCCAGTGTGTAAAAAAAAAAACCACACACAAAACTCATTCAGGTGCTCATGGCCAAATGTGTGGCTCAAGTGCTGCACTGCCCTTGATACGCTTTCCCAAAACTGACTGACTTGAGCTGCACTTGGCCCCGCTGCGCGATAAGGTTGGCGTAACTGGCCCACGCCCCTCGCCTTGCGTGCTTTCAGGTTGGATTTTTCCTCCCTTCGGATGATGCTTGGGGGCCGTGACATAGCTCAGCTCATGCAAGTAAAGTGGCTGAAATCATCCCGCAGAACGTGGCCACCATCTTTGGGCTGCCTGGGATCCTTAGGTTCCCGTGGGAGGATTTGGTGGGGATGGTGAGGGTGGAGCCAGGCTCTGCAGCGTGGGCACTGAAGCGCTGCCCGTGCCGTGGAGGAGAGCCGCTGCACGGTAGCACGGCCAGTCTCTGCTTCCTTTTCCAGCTCGATACGGCTTCCAGGCAGGGTCTGCGTGACAGTCCTTAAGGCCTGCCTCTTCCCCACTTTGGAGAGGCAGAGGTGTTAGGGAGGTGGACAGCCTTCGAGGGAGAAGCTGGGCTCAGTGGTAGTTGGGGAAGGAATTGCTGTATCTCCATTTTAAGAGAGGTTCCTGGGGGAGAAGTTGCAAAACCTTCCGGGTCAGGAGGTGTCTCGCATGAACCAGGCTCTGGAGGGAGACGCCTGCTCAGCCCAGGCGGTGGGTTAGCTGATAGCGCCCAGCCTCACCCCAGACGATAGGAGGCGGCTCAGATGTCACCGCAATTCAGGCTGTCTCCTGGCCCAAGCAGCTGCCACCTGGGAGTGGGTGTCGAGAGTGCTGAAGCTCCTGTGGGAGGGCGCTTCTGGCACCCCTGTCTCCATGCTTGGTTCTGGAGATAGAACAGGAGGTGGCGAACGGTGTGGGTGAGAAGAGGGCTGGGGTCAGAGCAGAGCCTTTAGAGGGAGATAGACCTGTGTTCCGCACCCGTCTCCTCCACCTGCTGGCTGTGTGACCCTGGGCAAGTGACGGGGGTTAAGCTTCAGTGTCCCCCTTTGAAAAGGGCCATCATCCTACCTCACAGGATGATTCTAGGATTAAATGAGAAGGTGTGCATGAAGCACTTGGCACAGTGCCTGGCACATTGTCAGCGTTGAATAAGTGTCGCTTCTCAAGATGATGTCAGCGGCTCACCATCCTGCATCCAGGAGGGCCCGCTGCTTGTGTCTCCTCTTTAAAGGAGTTGAAAGGGTCTGTTGAAATGTGCTGATCAGTGGAGAGCCAAAACATATACCCCCTTTCCTGAAGGCCTCGCCCGGGGAGCTCAGAACCCTGAACCCAGCCAGGAATTTCAGAGAAGCAGCCTCTGTCAGGTGGCAGTTCAGAACACTGCAGGTGACATAGCAGAGCCCTCTCTGTGGCCTCGGTCCACCTGGGCCTCATCACCCGAGAGGTGGCCTCTGGTTTCACAGTTGCAGGCCTGAGAAGTTTTGTGTCTGCATGAGCCACTGGCAGTGCCAGCAAGGCTCTTTCATGAGTAACTCAGCTTGTTATTAAGTCTGGGATCAGCCAAGGGACTTGTTCCCTGGGTCGCCTTCTCTCCCTGTCCCCTGACACCTAAAGAAAAAAAAAGTGCTTATCCACTCAAGTTAGAAACAACCCCCAGCCTTGAGTCAGGCTGCCTTCCTTCAACTGGTAGTGATGTAGAAACAGGAAGGGCTTCCCACTGATAACCCCCCCAAAACACACCCAGAAATGCTGTCAGACAGGGCCTAGAGGTGGGCAGGAGCCTGGGCCCAGCCGCGGACCCAGAAGGCGGGACCTTCTAGGGGCTTAGTGGAGCCACACTGCTTCCAGGCCGCTGTCCCCAGGCCTTCGCATGCCCGCCGCTCCATCCTCTTTTCCGCCTTCCTCCTGGCCCCCCCTTTCCCGAGGTCACTTCCTGATGTCATTCCTCAACTTAGCCCCTATCCCCCCCAAAAGCAATCAAATCCACAACCTAATAAGGCAAAAGAATGAGGAGAATGTCCGCCTCCCAGCCTCTCCCCTTACAGGGTGCAGGCCCGCAGCAAATTTGGAAAAATGTTACAACGGAGTGACAACCGACTGAAGTTGGGGTTGGGGGGAGTGGGGGCAGCCATTTTTAGGAGCTGCCCGTTGTTGGCAGCAGGCGGAACCCTGCGGGAGGGCCACCCGGCTTGCGATTTCCAAATGAGGCAGTTGACACCCCTCTCACACAGAAAAGTGTGTGGAAAGGAACAGCCCCAGTCGGCTGCATCTCCAGTTGGGATTTGCATGCCAGGAGAGCAGGAAGCACACACACGGAGAGTCCGAGGTGGGAGCCCACTCACAGAGCTCTCCCCTCGTCACAGCCAGGACCACAGAGCCAAACGCTCTCTGCCTCTGAGATGAGCAGTTTTCTTCCTCTCCACTGTGCCAGGGTTAAATTAGCCTGGGCGTTAATTAAAACTTGTCAACACTGAGAGTGGGGCCCCCCAGAAACCTGTCACCCCTCCTACATCGTTCTCCCAGGCAGAGCAGCCCTCTCCAGCACGGTTTCCATTCTCCGCTGGGAGGAGGAGCAGCAGGCCCCTGGGCCAGGGAGCCTGGGGGCGGGGCTGGCTGCGCCAGACCTACTTTGTTCTGGAAGGTCAAGCTTAGTAATTAACCTGAACGCTTCGGGGAGTGGGTGAAGGAGAAGGAACCAGGGCTAAGGATGTGCCAGGTCTTTCAAATTGCTAATTATCAGCAGGCATGAGGTCATCCGTAAATATATCTAATTCTTTAGCTGTAATTAAGGTGCTCATTAAAAGTTCAGGGAAGTTTTGTTTTCTTAAAAGGAAAAAACACAAAAAGCCTTTGTTTCGACTTGACAGGATAGCTCAGAACAGGCGGAGGACTCAAGGCACAAGACTAGTTTCCTGCCTCAAGAACCTTTGCAGGAAATTCACTGCAAACAATGTTGGTGACCCTGCCAAGGAGGCAGACCTGGGGTGATGTCATTGTCCGAAGCTGTCACCACCAAGCTGGCCTTGGGGGGAGGGCTGGGATTGAAAAAGGCGTTTGTGAGCGCGCGTGTGTGTGTGTGTGTGTGTGTGTGTGTGTCTGTCGTTGTCTCTGGAAGAGGCAAGTCAGTTGAAAAGCTGGGCGTGAGAGAAATCACAGGTTGGGGGGTCTTTGAAATATTTGTAGCTAGGTTCAACTTTCCTTGTTTTTCCAAGTTTAAAAAATTCTCTCTTACTATTTTTGGTCCTGAAAATGCTGCTCCTTTTTCAGAGATAGCCTTTTTTGAGCCATTCCCTATTTAGTGCTTCCTTTCTTGGGTAACTGGCTGTTGTAGCCTGAGATTTGTGGCCCACAGGGCGGGGTGCTGAGTTAGGCTCAAGGTGAATGCCTACTGCTGCTTCTCTGAGGCCCAGAGGGCTCCATCGTCAAGAAGTGGGGAAACTGAGTCACAGGACTAGTTTAATGTATCTGTTTCTGCCACAAAGACCATTTTGGAAAACCACCCCATGCCAGTGAGTTGGCATCCATGGGTTGTTAACCTTCGCATGTGCCTCCAGGAACCGTCTGGAGCATCTCTGGAAAAAAGACGAGCTTTGCATCTTGTCATTTTTCTTCTGGCTGGAAGTCTAACAGAGAGGCATAAACACAGTCTTAAAATGAACGCAACAAAAATAAACTCGAACCAGCCCTGCGTGAAGACATTAATGCAAAATCTGCAGGCTGGCTGACTATTTATGTGGCGGAAGGCAGTCATGAGAAGATCCAGGCCTGGTTCACGAGAGTTATGTCTTCTGAGGTGCCCGTTCCTTAGAATTCCAAATAAACCACGGGTGATTTACTCAGATGAGGTTATAATGTGGTGTCGCGTTTCATGTTTTGCGCCGTCCAGTTCCTTGATGAAGCCTCTGAAATGCTAATACGGGATCAGGATACGGTTTAGAGTACCCGCCCCGTGTACCCTCCCCTCCTTAAAAAACATCCTAACAGCTTTAGAAGGAAGTTTGAGGATTAAATAGGAGAGCCGTGTAAGTTTCCTGTGGTTCACATCCTGTGATCTGTCCTTTTTTTTTTTTTTTAATTCAACTGACATTTACCCAGAGATTGTGTTAGCCTTAGAGATACAGTCAGAAGGGGAACCAGCCTAGTAGCTCCTGTCCATGGGGCTTGGGGTAGTCACATTCTGGAGGGGAAGATGGATAATGCATTAAATGATGGAAGTGAACCAAATATTAGGGTGACATGGAGACGTGAATGTGGCCTTTGTTGGACTGCTCACAGGCCCACTGCCATGGCCTTCCTGGGCTGGGAAAGGATTCTTCCCAGCATGTGCTGTGAGCTCAGGTGTTCAGGGCTGCCTCTCTCATAGATCACCCTCCAGGTGAGCCCCGAGTGTTTGGTTCTTGGCGTGTGGTTCCAGAAGTTCTTTAGGGCTGAGCCGTCACCTTGGGCTCCAGCTTTTCCTGGAACTCTTCTAGCTTGTTCTTGGGAATGGGACGACAGATCTAGGCAAGAAGGATGCATCTCCCGGCCAAGGAAATGAGAGTTTGCAGCTGTCCCCCGTCAGTGGCATCTAGAATGTCAGTGTGAGAAAAGCTTAAGTGGCCAGTCTGGTCTTGAGGGGGTGGTCTCCACCATGCCAGCATGCCTTGTTGACTCAGCTTGCGTGTGTGTATGAGGCCGCTGGGGGGGAGCTGGCGGGCATCACGTTGGTGTCGTGGCAGAAGCCACAGCCATTGCTGGGAAGATGGTCACTCTGGGATTGCTCGAGCTGCTGCTTGATTCTGGAGCTGCCTTGTGCACTTGGAGCCACATTTTTGTGGTAACCACCAGGAAGCTGAGCCCCGTGTGGCGCAGGAAGTTGGTGAGGTTAGCACCACTTTTTGACAGGCTGGTAATAGTACCAGGGCTGGTCCCTCATGGTCGTAGTCCTGGGATTTTGTTCTTTGGCGACACCGTGGACCTCATCTCTTGGAATGCTGGCTCAGTTGCTCATTAGGTAGTTTGAAACAAAAGTTAGGGAAGGAAGGAGAGGAAATTACAGCCCAGCCAAAAATCTCAAGGCTCAGTCTTCAACGTATGGAAACTTTAGTGCGTTTCTGATCTTTACTGGAAATAGCTGTTGGCTCTTAGCACCTACTGGAAAGCGGTGGCAGCTGAAGGGGGTTGTTCCCTCAGGGCCCCGCAGGGCCCGTATACCTGGTGTTTTTAAGATTTTTCCTAACCATACCTCTCTCTTCCATTTGCCCCATCGCTACCTCCCAGGCCCACCATTTGGATAGGGTGCCTGAAAAGAATGTCCCCTAGGTCCCACAGGAAATTTGCTGTTTCTACTCTGGGGAGTTGGGGACCACATGACACCCTCCACTCCCACCTGGGATTTCAGGCCGTCCATGGGAGTGCAGGAGCATGGTGGAATGGGGTCAGAGGAGGCTGGGAGCTGAGCCGGGGCAGCTCCGCCCTCAGTTCCCCTTCAGAAATAGTGAGGATGTTCAGGTCCACCTGGCATGGATCTTGTCCCCCGGGTGGGTGGTCCTGTCATTTGGGCCGTTGTGAGGGGAATGGATGTAAGTGCTCCTGGTTTTCTTCTGGAGCTGAGGGACTGTGGTCCTGGATTATCATAGGGCCGGGGACAACCAGTGAAGTAGCCTAGGTGGGGGCAGGGCAGCCACTACTCTGCTTCAGCTGATTGTGGCCTGGTGGGAACAAGGGAGGGCCTGGGCCTTCATTTTCCAAGAATTTGGAAATCCAGAGTTTTATGGGGCAATTAATTTAACTTAAAAAAAAAAACCCAAAAACCAAAAAACTGCAGACCATACAAAATGGGGCCTGTTTGGCCCCAAGAGCTACCCATTTGTGGCCTCTGACCTTGGATATTTGCATGGTCTTGATCCTGGCTCTGCCTGTCCTTTAAAAGTTCCTTGTTTCCTCTTGACTGGAGTCTGCTGCTTAATCCTCTTACTGGGAAGGAGAAAATCCATTTTCTTTTGCTCCTTGGTGACGGCTCTGATAAAAGGTGGTTGAAATGAGTGGCAGTAAAAAGGGGCTGCCTTATCTGGTTTTCCATCTCTGGACTCTTCCGTTTTTCCCATTACCATAGAAAATTCAGAGTTGGCTCCTCAAAATTCCTCTCACTGTCGACATATTTTTAGGATAGGGCTCCATGTTTCTGTTTTTTTGTTCGTTTTGTTTTAGAAGGCCCCGAACGACACTTTCATACAAAGGCAGCTATTCTGTCCGCACAATACCCTGGCGAACAATGCCAGCCATCAAAATTCACTGCCGCTTCAGAGTTTGCCCCCAAGTGGCTATGTACAGAAATATTCATTTGGGATCGATCACTTAAATTTGATTTCTGGAAGGTGTTGGCAATCCAGGTTTTGTGAAAGGGATCAATTCTAAGATCTGTGTAGACAGAAAAGCCAGAACACAGCACTAATTACTGATGAGAGAGTTGATGGATTTCAGAAAAATGGGATATACTAGGTATGCAATAAATTCGTTGACTTTGAAAAAAACTTTGACGCTTATCATTGAAAAATTCATGTAATTTTTTTTTCTCATCTCTGAGTCAGTTGTTAATTGAATTAACGACCCTGCAGAACGGGATCCTTACCACGTTATGGTTTGGAGCTGTCTGTCTGGGAAAAGCCAGGAAACTCTCCATAAAGCCATCGCTCTCAGCTTTGACTTTGCTGGGCTCTGTTGCCTCCACGCTGGGTTGAGTATTTCCTGGCTCGATTGTTTTCTCAAGCTGGCCTTGAGTCCTTAGATGTTATTTGTGTGCCTCGAAATAGCTGGAGGAAAAATGGTTGTAATGCTTTGCATTGCTCACTGCCCTCTGTGGATGGAAACTCTGGAAGGAAAGCACTTTCCACCCAGAGAAGCAGCTGGGTGGAGAGACTCCATCGCCTCCGGCCGCCGATCTCATTTTTCCAGCAGGGCCCTCATTGGACCACAGTGATTGGGACGACAACGTTCCCAGCTCTCCCCAAATGGGCGGCCCGGGGTTCATCAAGGGAGAGACCACAGTGGCACGAGCTGTCATCAGCAGGCTTCGCCGCCAGCCATATGGGCACACAAGGGTGTTTGTTACTTGACCTTCTATTTTTTGGTCTGTGTCCCTTTTGGTGGGTTTGGAATGAATGGAGGAGGAAGGAAATGAATCGTGGAGGGGAAGGGAGCGGTAGAGCCACAGACTGATAAGGGAGGAGAAGCCTTCTCACCATTGTTTAGTAATTGCTCCCAGCACGATCAATGGAGAAGATGGGTCATCCATCCATTCAGCATTTATCCAGTGTGTGCCACAAACAAAGTACTGGGGACAGAGCTGTGAACAAAACAGCTCCTGTCCTCATGGGGCTTACAGCCCTGTGGCGAAGATAGCCACTAAATCACAGAAACCACAAAAATACCAAATATGTAGTATTCCAAATTGTCATCATTTTTATGAAGGAAAAGAGCAGAGCCCTTTAGAGGGTACAGCGGGGTCTTGCTGTGGATTGGGCATGAGCCAGGAGGGGAGCCCTTTCTGTGATGTGAGACCTGGAGCGGGGAGCGGGAGCCAGCCTGGGGGAAGAGTGTCCCAGGCAGGAGGACCCGAGGGGCGTGGGAGGAGAGAAGCAGAATGGGACCCGTGGGAGGGAGGTGTGAGCTGAGCTCAAAAAGGTGACAGAGCCCAGAACACGCCTGCAGCGAGGATCTTGGATTTTGTTCTAAATGCAATGAGAAGGCATTGATTCCACACATATTTATTCCATGCCAGTTACTGTTTTAGGCACTGGGTATACAGCTGTGAAAAAAACAATCAGAACCACCCCTGCCCTCTTGGAACTCCAGATGAGTGCAGCGCCATAGACGCACATCCTCTCCTGATGCTGGGACAGACACCGTGATGGCTCATAGAGCCTGTAGCACTTTCCCACCGATCCCTTCACCCGTCCTCACAGCAGCCTCGTAGGGTTTTTGCAGGGAAAGATTCGCCCTGAGCTAACATCTGTTGCCAATCTTCCCTTATTTTTTTTTCCTCTTCCCAAGGCCCCAGTGCATGGTTGTATATCTTAGTTGTAAGTCCTTCTAGTTCTTCTGTGTGGGATGCCACCACAGCATGGCTACTGACAGACGGGTGATGTGGTTCCACAACCCGGAAATGAACCCAGGCCGCCAAGCAGTGAGAGAGCCGAACTTTAACCACTGGGCCATCAGGGCTGGCTCTCAGCCTTGTGTTTTTATCCCCACCTTCCAGATGAGGAAACTGAGATTCAGAGAGGTTACATGGCTTGCCCAAGGTCACTCAGCCAATAAACGCCGGAACCAAGAGTCAAACCGTACCCTTCTCCTTTTAGGTAATTTCTCCTCTGTGAGGGCTGAGCGATCGGTTCTCGTCTCTCTTACTTCATACCTCTAGCGGGAAGACTCAAGGGCTCTCCATGATCCATGGACCTCAGGCATGGGATAACATCCAAGCATCTGCAGTTTGGGTCCTGGAGGATGGAGATGGTGGCATCCTTGCTTCCATAGGAGCAATGCCAGTCCACGGGCATTCCACTGCCCGCTCAGCGCCATAAGTTGGAGATGAGCATTTGACTGAGCCCCAACTCTGCAGAAGCCATCTGATCAGTGGTATGAAGTTGGAGAGTGGACCCGGCTCTCTGGCCAAACCCTCTGGGTTCGGTCTGCCTATATATGGCTTCATTGCCAAGAACAGGTGACGGCAGTAGGAGTTGTTTTCTGTGTTGCTGGTGGGAGGTGCCTACCTACATTCCTTTACAGACAAGCACAAACTAGCTATTTTTGAAACTGAAGTTCTGAGACCAGCCAAAGAATTAATCTCGGTCTGAAAGGCATATAGTGAGAGTACAGCCAACCTGGCTGGGATGTTGCCTTCTCGACTTTGTTGATTTTTAATAAGCCTAGAAATATCTCTTAAGAGGGAGGATCTCTGTGGACATCTCAAGCCACGTTCTTTCTGGCTGACAGAGGCCCCCTGCTATCAGAAGGGCTCAAGTCCGTCTCGCTATCGTGCGCACTTTGGCTGATGAGGTGCTGGGCAGAGGTTCCAGCTGCTTCCAGAGGGTTTCCTGATGAAAGGTCAGCTGGACGGGCCCAGCTCTTCATCGCCCAGCTGAGAGGCCTCGTAGCAGAGCGGGGGCTGTGAGCTACATGGCTGGGCCCAGCGGGGTGTTCTCGGGCTCCATCCTGCCCTGCAGGCTGTAGACTTACCTTCTTACAAACCTGGGCGGTGAAGCCAGAGAGGCTCAGATGCTGATGCTGGCCCAGTACTTACTCCCCGAGGGATTTTGAGCCAGGAAGCCTTGGTTTCCTCTTCTACGAAGCGGCCAATGATGTATGTACCTCTGGGCTGTCAGGATTCAGTGAGGCGGTGGCATGGGCCGCATCTGGCACATTTTAGAGATCAGTGCATGGTGGCCGTGTTAATGATTACTCTGTGTGTGGGGTAGGGGTTTGGGATGGTGTCTTCTGAGGTCTCGTCCTGTGGGATCTGGAGTCCCTCTAGGAGTGATTGGCTGGGGGAATGAGGAACCTTTCTTCAACAAGGAAACTGCAGCTGAAGAACCAAGGCAGGAGAACTGACTTATGATGACTAAGTTTGAAGCCAGCTGCTCTTGGAAGATGGACCCCGAGTTCTAGCAAGTTCAACTGCCAGCTCTGTGAGCATTAGGCATCTCAGGGGTCCTGGAAGGGAGATTCTTAGAAGGAGGCAGCAGTCTCTTACTCACCCTGGTTATCTCAGACACAGGGTGGTGGAGGCCCTGTGGTTTAGGGGCAGCTGCTGGGTGGGAACACTAAGCCGGGAGAGCGAGTGGGCTGCAGGCTTTACTGAGGGTGGCCTGTGGGCCCTGCCGTGCCTCCAAGGAGGCTCGATGAGATGTTGTGTGTCCTGCAGAACGCCACATGTGGCCTTCCCTCTGGGCAGCCTTCCACCGGGGCAGGGTCTCTGGGACCGGATGTGGAAGGTAAACAATCAGCCTTTCTGCTCTTTACCACAGACAGGCCCGGAAAGGCCCGAGTCATAGCTTTTCATCTCAGGAAGCCCTGAGGTCTCCCCGGCTCTCCTGAAGCTGCCTCACAGCCCCCTTGCAGGAGCATCACTGGGGGCTCCAGTGGAGGACCAGTGCAGCCCAGCACCAGTGCTGAAGTCTGAGCAATGCTGACCTCTGGCCCCTCCAGTCCATTCTCCACCTAGAAGCAGAGCATATTCTACTTCAACTCCGGATCGATATCCCCTGCCCTTGGGATCAAATCTGGAGGTCCACTGCGCCCTGCAGGATCTCCTCTCCCCTCTGCAGCCTCCCCTCTCCCCCGCCATCAAAGCACTGTACTCCGGGCACGCCAGCTGCTCCTCTGCTCCCTGCTCTTTCCTACCTCTGGAACCCTCTTCCCCCTGCAGATCCCCACCCAGCTCCTCCTCATTCCTTAGGGAATGAGGGAAGCCATGCCTGACCCTCCAGCCTGAGGTTCGGCCCCTCTCTAAGGGCCATGCCCATCGCCTCCTCTTCTCCTTTTAGCCCTTACCGTCCTTTGCCCTCTCCACCCGCCATGAGACTGTGAGGGCCTTGAGAGCAGAGACTGAATCTGTTCTGTTCACTGCTGTGTCCCTAACATGTGGGACAATGTCTGGCAGATACAGGTGCTCAGTAAATGAATATTCGTTGAATGAATGGGTAAACAACCAGCCAGTCAGGCAGGGAGAATGGACCTGCCACCCATCCACCCATCCATCCACTTGTTCAAGTGTCTCCCATGGGACAGCACCTCTGCTTGGTGTTAGGGGTAGAGATTGATCGCCCACAGTCCCTCCTCTGGGAAAGAGGGTGCTGTCACTTTCCTAGCAGGCCACTTGAGTCCTATCTAAAAGCTGGCCCTCTGCTAAGCTGTGTGTCTTGAAGGTCGTAAGAAGTCCTCTCCTGGGACACTTCCAGACCCAGCAGGCAGCCAGCTGCCCTTGCAGAGTTCTGCATCAGTGCCTGCTAGTTAGGATACCCAAATAGGATGCTTTTTGAGTGGGGAACGGAAGGGAGACATCACTGTCACCTGGAGAGGTAGGAAAATCAGCATTCGAACAGAATTCATCCTATGTTGTGCAAATGTTTACTGAGCTAGGTGCCTGTGTGTTGTGTGCCAGGCGTGGGTCTAGGCAGCAGCGACAGCGGTAATCATGACAAGAGAAGGCACCTGCCTTCAACGTGACGCAGTGGCTAAAGGCAGGGAGCCCTTTCTCTCTGTCTTTTTTTTAACTTTTGCCTTTTATACAGAAATTACTATCTCTAGATCAAATTAACTTATATAGTAAGAGACAAGAGAGTGTTTTGTTTCGAGGGATAGCTAAAAACTTAAAATTGGGCCTGTGGTTTATCCGGCTGGCCACCTTCCTGAATCCCAGCTGACTTGTACCGTGTTCTGGGGCAGCCCGCTCATCTCCCTGTCCTGAGCCGAGCCTGGAGACGTGCCGCCAGGAGAGGAAGTGCAGTCCTGCCTGCTTTGGTGGCCATTGTTATTTATGGGGCGTTGGCAGAGAAGTCAGCACTGTGGAAAATCAAGAGAAAGATCGAGGCTGCACAGCGTGGTTGGCAGAATCCGATAGCTCCTTGGTGCTCTCCAGGTCACGGGACCCAGGATGGCCTAGCCACCCTGTCCCTGCTGTTGGGCTTGGCCTGGGGCTTTGTCCGCCCTGTCCCTCCACACCTCCTCTCCTGTCAGTGTGAGCCACGCTGGGACTCAGGCCCTCTGTGTTCCCAGCCCCTGGGACCTTCTCTCTGTTCAGGAGACAAAACCTGAGACTTTCTCCTTTTAAATGCAACTTTGTTCTGCAGGGGAGGAGAAAAGTGAGAAAGACATGGCTTGTTTGTTTGAAGATAGTAAGGTGTGCTCTGATATGCTTTTGGAAAGGCCCAGTCGCCCCAGCAGCCTCTCCTGGATAACAGAGGAGGGGACCACAGGGACCTTGTGGGAATCTGAAGCTGGAGTTGGGGGGAGCAGTTGGGCTTTACCTTGGAGCAGTCGAGTGTGTCTGTCTCTTGTAGGAAAACAGAATGGTGCCGGATGCCCCACAGCTGGGTTCTGTCCTGGGAAAAGGAAACGTGCTTGGATATTGGCCTTGGTGCATTTAAAAAATGTGTACGCCCTTGCTCACTGATTCCGTCTCCTCACTTCCCGCATACTTCTCAGGCTCAGCTCCCTGGACCCTGCTCTCAAAGATCCCTAGAGACTGGCGGATTTCCATCCCAGAGAGTGCGCGCAGCCCCGCCTAATCTGGATGGATCTGGCGCCTCCTAAGTGCCAGGCACTGGATTAGGTGCTGGGGAGACAGGTCCTGGTCCCTGGCCTCTCAACCTCTCTGCAATGCACGAGCCTTTTGGAAAAACCACACTTGTACACACATGCGCACACACGCACGCACCTTTATAAACATAGGCAAAAGTAGAGAGAATCCTTATGTACCCGTCACCCAGCATCAATGAGCATCTTCTCTCCACGCACTCTCCCTCAGTGTTTTAGACAACCTCACACGTCCCCCATAGATGCTTCAGTGTACTTCTCTCATAGATGCAGATGTCTGTGTGTTTTATGTAACCACACACTATTATACTTAATGCTTCTGACTGTGTCTTAAGACAACAAAACCTCCTGCCCTTTGCCTTCCTTGACATCACCTCTTTACTTCTCCGACTCTTCCTTCTCATGCCCCGTCTCTGAATCCTTTCCCTCCACCCCACTCTGGAATGTGGGCCTTTCACGATGGCCTCTTCCCTGGAGGACTTGATTTCCTGCCTTCCCTGGCCTCAGGTCTCAGGTCTCATGTCTGCATGACTCCCAGGTCTCCAGTCCTGACACACTCATCGCCCTCTGGTCCAGTCGTTTGCTGACACGGCTCTGTTCCCTGTTAGACTTCGATGTCTTTCATGGAGGAGCCTTGTCTCGTTTCTCCCTGTGTCCCCCGCGCCAGCGCCAGGCCCGACCGTCATAGAAGCTCAGGAAATGTTTGTGACTGAAGGAATGCGCGTGTGAACAGATGACCTTGTTGCCGAGTTCTAGACTGTACTTTCTGAGTGCCAGCTGGGTGTGCAGCACGTATGTCACTGTCAGCGTGTCCCAAACAAACCCATTCTCGAGCCCCTCTCTCCGGGTTCTCATTCCCGGGTGCAACCTGGCCCCATCCGGAAGTCATCCGAGTCAGAAACAGTGGATCCCTCCCTTGACTCCTCAGTGGGATGGGTACCAGGTTTTACTTCTTTCTTCCTCTCCGCTATCTCTTGGAGTCCTCCTTCCACAGCAACCTCCACTCTTAGAAAGAAAACAAAGAAAAAAGGAAGAACTAAAGGCAGAGAGTGAGAGATCCTTCCTTCATGTAACTGAACATCTCCTAGGGTGAAACCGGCCTTCAGAAAGCTTCCCGTCTCCTGGGGGAGCTGAGGTTCAGGACGAGTGAAGAGAACCCCCACCTGCAGGTCGTTTCCTGTGCTGCGCTCTTGTGCTGATGCAGGAGCGCGTGTTGAGTGCTTGAAGTGCGCCTCTCAGGTCAGATGGCCTGGGGCAAACTGCTGCGCTGCCACCTGCCACCTGGAGCTGTGTGGCTTCAGGGAAATGCCTTAACCCCTCTGTGAGTGTAATGTCTGCCTCCGAAGGCTATGGTGGGACTCCAGGGCGTTGGCACTTGTGTTCCCTTTGCATGTGCCTGGCTTGCAGGAAGTGCTCCGATGTTGGCTTCCATCACGACCATCACCATCCCTATTGTGCCATCTGGTGCCAGGTCTCCTACAGCCGCCTCCTAACTGGCCACGCTCCAGCCTCCTAGTTCCCCTCAGTGGCTCCGCGAACATTATCTTTCTGAAACTCGTATCTAACCAGGTCACTCTAAGAAACCTTTCCAGGCCTGCTGCCCGAGCGCAGCCTCCTAGTCCTTCAGCCTCTCCACCTTCGGACCCAGCTGACTCCATCTCCTGCCACTCGCCCTTCGGGGTCCCCAAACATCTCCTGCGCGTTTGTGGTTTGGCTCTTGATGTTCCCGCGGCGTGGAACGACCTTCTTCCCCGGTCAGCACCTATCAGCACGGCGCTCCTCTTTCAGGGCCCAGATCAGGTGTCCCCTGACCTCTGCTGTCCTCGGGTCACACTGCCCCGCAGTGACTGGCTCACTGGTGTCCCTCTCCAGCCGGACCACGTGCTCTTCCAGGATAGAACTGTTGGATTTTGCAGGTCTCCCCGACCCTTGGTGGGGGTTCTCTTCACTCGTCCTGAACCTCAGTTCCCCCGGGAGACGGGAAGCTTCCTGAAAGCCAGTTGCACCTTAGGAGATGTTCAGTTATGTAAAGTAAGGAGGTCTCATTCTCTCTGCCTTTAGTTCTTCCTTTTTTCTTTGTTTTCTCCAAGAGCAGAGGATGCCATGGAAGTTAGAAACTCACGGCAAGGATTTGCTCCTGTTGAGAGTGGCTGCCACCTTTGGCAACTCCACTGTGAATTCAGGCTGCCTTTCTCTGTTCTCCCCATCAGGTTCCATCTGTGGGCACCAGGCCATACACTGGGGGGCTCTGGGATTCAGGCCCTCTTATCTTCCCTTTGTTTGTTGCCCCACCTTACCGAAGGGAGCGGGCCTCCGCCCTGCCTCCGCCCTGCCAGACTGGAACAGCAGCGCATGTGGCGTCTGCTGCCTCCAGCTGCCTGCCACCCACGGAGCAGAGAGGATCAAAGGCGTCAGCAGGGGAGGCGAGGGCCGGGGTTTCCCATCAGTAGGACCAGGAACTCCGTTTCCCCTTCCGTAGCCCGGCCTGACAGAGCCCTGTCCCCATCTCAGTCCCGTGGGATGTAGGGCCACTGTGGGGGGGCCACAAGCACTTGGAATAGATTTTGCATGGAGGATTTAAGATTTAAAGCGATGATGTCTTTCAACAGCACCACTGTTTTTGAAGTGGCGTCTCATGTGGATCTGCCACATTATAAAATTGATGGAAGAGCTGCTGAGGTTTGATTTGAGTGGGAGCTGCCCCCCCCCCCCCCGCACCCCCCAAGGCTCAGCTCTTTGGGGAACACTGTTGTGCATCGCTCCTCCGTGTAACTCCCACTTCTCCGCTAAAGGGAGCATCCCTCTCCTGCTGCCCTCGGGACCGGACGGCCCTGGGTGAGGGCCCCGTGGTTCACCCTCAGGCCTGTGTGTTTCTAAAGAAGGTGCGGGCGGGGGCTGTGTGTCCTGGTCTGCACTTGGGTGCAGCTTCATGCTGTGTGGGATGAAGGTCCCCTTGTAGCCCCGGCCTCCCGGTTCTGTGGAGGGAAGGAGAGGCTGTGACTCTGCCTGCAGAGTTCTCTCCATCTTCACGGCGATGACCCTGCCGCCCACACCCCACCAGGAGCCCTCCCACACCATCACTCTGGGCGTGCTGCTCCCCCATGAGACCCTCCAGGGGCTGCCTGCTGCTCTCAGAGCAAGGACCGAGAAGAACCCTGCCCCTGTGGCCTGGAAGGCTGTGAACCAGCCCCCTCCCCCCACCCCTCTAGGCTCCTGCTCCAGCCACGCCCTCCAGGCCTCCTCCGGGCCTCTTTCTCCCAGGGCCTGTTTTCCTGGAATGATCTCCCTCCTACTTGTGAACCGTTCGACCCTTTCTATCCTTTCAGGTTCTACCATCACCTCCACAGAGAGGTCCTCCTTGACCAGCCACACTTGATGCCCTCCCTGTCAGTGCCCCGCTCCGGTCGCTCTTTGTCACATTGCCCTGTTTCACTGCACCGTCACTGTCCAGTGTCTTCTTTCCTTATGTGTTGCCTCCTCTGCTAGACCGTAAGCCTCCCGAGGGCAGGGATGTCTGTCTAATCCTAGTGCTCAGAACAGCAGGTGTGTGTGGTCGACGCCCAGTGCGCTTTAGAATTGGAATGAATGGACGAAGTTTGGGAGGCTGCGAGAGGGTGTGTCTGAGGCCCGCATTTGGGCCCAGACGGGATGACTCGGGAGTCCCATGGGGCCCACTCGGCCTCTTTGGTTCTTGTGCTGTTTCAGGGCACTCAGACCTAACCACTGGTCCCCTGCTGGCCCGCAAGGCGGTGCGTCCAGTGCGGCCGCTGCCTCTCCTCTGCTGAGCGCCCCTGGGAGAAAGCAGGTGCTCGGGGCTCTCTGAGCCCAGACAGGACTTGCTGTCCTGCTCCAACCTGAAATCGGTTTCCTCCAGGCCTTGCCTGGAGCCAGGCCTGTGAACAGAGGGAGGGTCTGAGCCAGGCTCCCCTGCCTCGTGTGGGGAGGAGAGTGGCCTGGGAGCCACCAGCCTCTCCCCTTCTCTAAAAGGCGCACAGTGGCAGTTGGGCTGCACCTTTGTTTTATGAGTCACTGGCGATAACCCGTCATAAATTGTTATTTCCTATACTTTCAGAGTAGCTTTATCGGCGTCTCCTGTGCAATCCGGGAACGGATTTGACACAGGGTCAGTTAACGCGGCGTGTCGAAATCTGTCATTGTGCCCATATAAGGCAAACTCCTCGGGTTACTTTTTACCTTGGCAGAATCACAGGAATGTCAAGGTAACCAGGCCACCTCAGCATAGCTCTGATTCTCGCCGGGTCACCTGACTCCCCTCCCTCTCCTGTGACTCAGCCCGCAGCCCAGTGCTGCGCCTGCTCGCTCGTGGTGGATGGAATGGCCAAGGGCCTCCAGGCTCACGCTTGGTTGTGTGTCTTCCTTAGGGTGGGCCCGATGAGAAACTATGCGAGGTGCCTCACGTGGGGCCAGATGGCGTGAGAGCAGAACCAGAAAGCAGCCTTGGGCAGACTTGAGGTTAGCTAGGAGGCAGGAGGGTGCAGCTCTGGCACCTGCCAGCTGCGTGAGCACGGGCGGATCACTTCGGCTTTCGGAGCAGTATCTGTCAAACATAGAGCGCTGAGAACAAATGGTGGCACGCAGTGAAGGCTCAGTAAGTGGGAGTCTATTAGGGGAAGCCCTGGCCCCACTCGTGGAACTCCGCTTGCTGTTTTTGTCTGAGGTGCAGCTCCTAGTAGCTTTAAAGGGGCGGATTGAGCTGATTCGATGAATCCTTCCCTGGAAAACTGGACCCACACCTTCACGAGGGCACTCCATTCCCCCTCGCCTGCCTCCCTCTCACCCAGGCACACACACACACACACGTGCACACACTCACACACACACGCCGCCAGTCTTTTGTTGTCACAGGGCCCCTTTCTCCTCTGACGTCACACCGCTCCTGGACACAGCCGCCCCTTAGGACTGCCGTGTGGTTGGGCTGGGCCACGGTATCAGCCCCAAGAAGGCCTGTAGGTGGGGCGAGCCAGGGTGCGAGTCTAGCCCTGTCACTCTGCCAGGGCAAATGGTTTCACCATTTTTAATGGAGCAGTTATGAGTCAGAGGTTTCAGCCTCTCTTTACTGGTTCCTCCCAAACGTGTAATTACCCTTTGGTTATAGGACCTTATTTTGGTTTTTCTTTTTTTAAATCCTCCCAAGACGCTGTTAATATCGTCCATCTCGTGTGTCCAAGGGGGTCTAAGATGGAGAGAATATGGTAAAGAGAAAAAAGACCCCAAATCCGGAGTGATTTCGTAACCCACAGACGTTGTGCCTCCACCCCATCCTAATGCCACAGCAGGAAGTGGAGCCAGCGCTGCTCACACCAGGCTAAGGGCACGAGTGGGTAACTCTGAACACCACCGGTTGCCTCATAGCCAACTCCAGACTCCAAACCTGGAAGTTCTGGTCTGAGGCCCCTCCCAGATTGACTGGTGGATTCTTTCACTCCTTCAGCCAGCACTCACTGTGCCCCTGCTCGATGCCAGCCCTGAAGAGGAGCTGTGCTGAGCCTCAGCAACGGGCACCAGCCCCTCCGCGGGCCCCTAACAGTGCTAGTCCATGCAAGAGACAAGAAGACTCCATCATGCCGATAAATGCCCTGTGTTCTCTCAGCCTCCAAGCTCCCCCGGCTTCTTAGAGGGCTCGCCTTACACCCAGGCTCTGATGGTGGAAGCCGGTGGGACAGTCTGTGTGAAACAATGCTTGTCTGTGAGCGTCGCCCCAGACTCTGATTCCCCCGGTGTGTCAGGAGCACAGACTTCCAGACCACCAGCTCCACCTAGCCGTGCTGCCCACTCCCAGCCACCCCTCCCTGCTCTCCCTGGGGTGGGAGAAAGCTTCTGACCTAACCGGCAGACCGATGAATCAGAATGTCCCAGAACAGGAAAAAGGAAAGGGTCACCAAGGAGGAGTTTCAGTTGTCAGAGGCGAAACCCGCCCCACTGTTAGAGATCACTCCTGGGCTGGCATAGTTACCCTTCCGCCAACGCCCAGTGTGTGGATCCTGTAAATTCCAGAAAACAAGCCATCTGCCAGAGGAGAACAGAGGGAGAAGTGAATGGGACTGTTGGCCCTGCCTCCAGATGCCTCTGGCCTCTGCGCCTCCGTTCTGCTGGGGAGTCCCCAGGGTGGGCCTTGGTGGCTCAGGGCAGAGGTAGCACTTGCCTGAACGACACTCAGGTCCCATCAGCCCCCTCTGACTTTTTCTCCCCAAACGCCTGTTATCTGGATGAGCAAGTCCATGGGTGGATTTCCCCAGGCTAGAATGGTTATTCTAAAGAGTGGTCCTTTCAGGCGCTTGTTAGGATTCCAAGCCGCGCGGTCTCAAGGCCAGAATCGGCTCGCTCGGCTATCTTTTTAAAGGATCAAAGTTTAAACCAGACAGTCTTTAATCTCCCCTCCTGCCCCGAAATCTGAGCTCAGCTGTAAGCCATTGAGAGTAAATGGGGTTTTTGTAGCTCAGACACCCTGTTCTCTAGGTGAAGGGCCCCCTGTGCCCGATCGTTTCACAGCAAAATGCCAGATGGGGCTAGAGGAGGCGGAGGCAGGGCCCCAGCCTCTGCTGCTGCCCTAATTTAAAAACTGCCTTGTGGGAGTGGAAGTTTTCTCTTTTAAAGGTGGCTATTTCAAGGGAGGGCTCACCCATCCCCTCCCCGCTTCCTGCTCGAGAGCTCTCCTGGGGAGCTGGGCTCTGCCTCCTGCCTCTGCCCTGTGGTCTGCGTTAGTTCAGACCCCTCTCTCCCTGTGGACTCTGTAGAGAGGGCAGCTCTTGCCCCTGGAGAGGACCCAGTTCTTTGCAGTGTAATCTGAGTGGCTGTGGGTGGGTGGGTGGGTTGGCTGGTTGGTTTTGTGTGTGTGGGGTGGCTCTGGAAAAGTTGGTCTGAGGACAGAGACGAGCTCAGACTGGGGCACCTCCCTACCCTGGGCTGCTTTCCCCTGCTTCTCTAAGGTTTCTTTTAGCTCCAAGGGTCCAGTCCAATGTCCAGTGGCAAGGGCTCCCTGGTTCTACCCGGGCCTCAGACCCCTCGTTTCTAGATGAGGGGTCACGTTAGAGCAGTGGTTCTCAACCCTGGCTTCATTTAGACTCACTCGGTGCCTTTTGTAAAATATCGTCATTCAAGACCTGCCTCCAGGGGATCTGCTTCCTTTGGCCTGGAGTGAAGTTCAGGCATTTTTAAGAAGCTCCTAGGTCCCATATATTCGTTGTCAATTGATACTCAACAAGGGTGCAAGACATTCAATGGGGAAAGGATAGTCTTTGCAGTAAATAATGCTATTGGAAGCACTGGATATCCACATGCAAAGAATGAAGTTGGACCCCTATCTCACACCATATACAAAAAAGTACCTCCAGCTGGATCAAAGGCCTAAATGTCAGAACTAAAACTATAGTACTTAGAAGAAAACAAGTTCGTAAATCTTCATGATCTTGCATTAGGCAATAGTTTATTAGCTGTGACACCAAAAACATAAGCAACCAAAGAAAAATAGGTAAATTAGACTTCATCAAAACTAAAAACGGTTTTGCTTCAAAGGGCACTATTAAAGTGAAGAGAATTTCCTCAGATTGGGAGAGAATGTTTGCAAATCATACATCTGCTAAGAGTCTAGTGTCCGGAATATATAAGAACTCTTAAAATGCAACAACAAAAAGACAACCCAGTTAAAAATGGACAAAGGACTAGAATAGACATTTCTCCAAAGAAGATATACAAATAGTCAATGGCACATGGAAAGATGCACACCATCAGTAGTCATTAGGGACATGCAAATCAAGACCACAATGAGAAATGACATCACACCCACTAGGATGACTATAATCAAAAAGTCGGATAATAACGAGTGTTGGCGAGCATGTGGAGAAATTGGAACCCTCATGCATTGCTGGTGGGAATGTAAAACAGTGCAGCTTGTTTGAAAAACAGTCTGACACTTCCTCAAATGATTAAACAGTTATCCTGTGACCCAGCACTTACACTCTTGGGTGTATATACCCGAGAACTGGAAACGCATATCCACACGAAAACTTGTACATGAATGTTCGTAGCAGCATGATTCGTAATAGCGGAGGCATATGATGGCAAAGGGAGAAATAACCCAAATGTCCATCAGCGTATGAGTGGATAAACCAAATGTGGTACATCCATGCAGTGGAATATTATTCAGACAAAAAGGAGTGAGGTACTGACAACATGAATGAACCTTGAAAACATGCCGAAAGAAAGAAGCCAGACACTAGGGGCCACATAGTGTATGATTCTGTCTATATGAAGTGTTCAGAAGAGGCAGAGCTGCAGAGACAGGAAGTGGGTGAGTGGTTGTCGGGGGCTGGGGGCGGGGAGGGAGACGGGGAGCGACTGCCCACAGTTTTGCAGTGATGAAAATGTTCTGATATTAGATAGTAGTGCTAGTTGTACAACCTCGTGAATATACTAAAACTCACTGATTTTTATACTTTGAAGGTGTGAATTTTATATGTGAATTGTAACAATAAAAAAAATTTCGATTTTCCAAGGTATGGACATGATTAAAAACAGTAGACACACACCTATGGTCCGGCAACTCTGCTTCTATGCTGTATAAATTATCTATTCTTGTGTAACAAATTCCCTCAAAGCTTAGTGGCTTAAAACAATAAATATTCATTATCTCAAAAAAAAAAAAAGAAAATCGGGAATGCTCCTGGGTAATTCTAACGGATAGCCAGGATTGAGAACCACTGGATTTGAAGGATCTCTGGAAGCGAGAAAAGCCAGATCCGAGAGTTACATTGCCCGATGCGGTTGGTGGTTGAGTGGCAGGCCAAGGGAGGGGAGGTCTGGGGACGGTCTCCTTGTGTCAGCCACCAGCATGCAGCCAGCCACTTGGCGAGTCCTGGGGGGGGTCTGGCTTCACCTGCAGTGCTAAGACTGACCATGGCGCCTTCCAGAATAGAAATAACATAGCCATGAACGCAGCGTCCATTGGTCAGTCACTCACTGCCAGGCGCTGTGTGTAGCGCGCTCTCTGTGTTATCCTGTTGAATGCTCACGTCGTGTCTGTCACCCCCATTTTACAAAGGGGGAACCTAAAGTTCAGAGAAGTGAAGTTTGTCTTCTGCGGCCACACACAATAAGTGGCAAAGCGAGGATTTGAACCCACATTTGTTTATGCCCAAGAGCACTGTGCCGCGTTGTCCTCTCCTCACCCTTGTAGACCCTGGCGGATCGATGTCCTGGCAGCATCTGTCAGCTCCTCAGCTTGCCTCCCACCAGCTCACCCACTGCTGCCTGCGGTCCTGCTTGAACCAGGGTCTCTGTGAGTCCAGTGGCCTCAGATGCCTGAGCAGTGAGGGCTGCTGAGGGCTCCTCTCTCCCGTTGGAGTGGCAAGCCGAGAGCAGCATCTGCCCTGGCTTGTTTTTGGAATATCTACAGCTCCAGGGTTATTTTTGTGAACTGAAAGCATGCAGTTTTATCCCTAAGTAGGGACCCTCACCAGGATAAAATCGGATTAGAAACCATGAAGTCCTAAATGGCTGGACATGAGAAGCCCCAACCCTGTTCCATTCATCCTGGGATTTCCTGAGCACCCATCACGTGCCAGGCACCATTCCAGGCCACGGCTCCTGCCGCAGACGGGATCCCCCTCTCGCGCAGCGGATATTGTCCTGGGGAGGGAGCCTAGGTTTGGGCAGAACCTAATTTCTGATGGTACCGAGTCCAGTGAAGAAAACAGAGCAGAAGAACACGAGAGTGTGGTGGAGAGAGCAGGCCAGGGGAGGCCTCCTGGGGTGGTGACCTCGGGGGGAAGGCCTGAGCGATGAAAGACAGCAGCCCTGTGAAGAGCAGGGAGAAAGGCTTGGACCCGTGCTTCTCATGAGGCAGGGACCGCATTCCAGATTCGGCTGTTGCGGCCACAGCGCACACGCACATGTTTGGCCAAGGGGAGTGCTGGCTACTGGGAGGGGGCGGAGGGGAGGGAGCTGGCTTCTGGATGGACACGCAGGCCCCTTGGAATGCTCGCTGCTCCACTCTGCAGTATTTATACCTCTCCTCTGACCGGGAAGTCAGAGCTTTTTCATGTAGGCCGAGAAAACTCCGAATAAGGCAACGTCAGGCCAGAACATAAGAAGCATTCCATATTTCTCTGTAATTGCTTTCAAATTAGGTTCTGTCGTCATGGGGGCAGGCGCACACAGCGTGCCCGCTCTGCCCCCGGCTGGATATGGAGTTGAGTCCCCTTGCTGCAGTACCACCAGCCCTGATCACCAGTCCCATGCTGGCCCCGTCTAAACGGCAGCCGTGTCATCAAGACCCATTCATTTTCTGTCCTCTCAACCCAGTCCCCGGTTTTTATCTCCTTCGGAATCTGGTAAAGGCAATGGATCTTTGAAAAAGTGCTCACATGTGCAGTCTCAGCTGTCCAGAGGCTTCACAGAGCCCCTGGACAGGTCCGTGCAGAGGTTGCCAGGGCAATCGCCTTGCCGTCTGGGCCGCTGGTAACCCAGATTCCAGAAGGCTTAGCCGTGAGACCCTGAAAGCACCTTTAGAACCAATGATGAAGCCCAGGGGCCAGGGGAGCAGTCTCTGCTTTCATGAACTGGAAAGGTGCGCCCCCTCCCCCACCCCCCGGGGCTGGGCCTTGCCTGAGGCCTGGCCCCAGCCTGGCAGATGGGCGATAAGAAGTGGGGATGCCTACCCCAGGAATAAATAGCTGTCCCTCCCCTGTATCCAGCCCCGGACACCCTTCCTGAGCACCCATGGGCAGCAGGAACCATGGGCAGCATCAGAGGCCACAACAGGCAAGGTGGGAGTTCAAGAGGTAGGACGGCGCCCTCCCCCTCAGAGCAGCCGATGTCCCAGCGGAGCTGCAGACCCAGCACGGTATTGCAGAGACGGGTTTGAGAACTCCCGGCACCCGAGGGAGCCCTGTCTTGCCTCCTTGTGCCCTGGGCAGTTTGCTGTGGCCAGTTCCAGTCAGCCCTGGGCCTGGGGAAGAGACACGCAGCTGGTCCTTTTGGGTCAGGCACTTGGCCTGTGACATCCCTCCAAAGGGGTGGGTGGTGTACCTAGTGGAGGCGGGGGGTGCACCATGAGGTGGTGACCAGTTTTTCCTAAAATCTTGTCAAGCTGTGAGTCAGTGGAATCCACATGTGAGCATCTGCCGGGTGGGTGGAAACAGTGCAGCCTCCCTCCCTGGTCCAGGAGCCTCCTTGGCCAGTGCCAGTCATCACAGCCAGCGCCTTCGCCCTGCCCAGGGACTCGGGGAGTCTGTTCTCGTGTAACCGGACTTTGCAAGAGGCTCCTTTCTTCTGGGCTTAGTGGAATTCCAGCTTCCAGCAGACGTTTCCCTCCACACCTCCCCCTCAGCACTCAGAACTTGCTTTGTAGCAGAGGTCCTTGGGTAGAAAAGGGAAGGAAAGTTTTCTCAGCTGGGTCGGCCGCATCCCCCCAGGCTGCTTTCTCCTTGCACTCGCCGTCACTCTGCCCACTGCAACACCCCTCGGTTGCCCGGTCTTCTGAGTGTTTGTTTCTTACTCAGTGACTGCCCCTGAGTAGAGGCCTTACCTCTCTGGGTCAGGGGAGGGAGTCATCGATGAATGGCTCGTTAAAGCCCACTGCTGCCACATTCCTGGCTGCTGAGGTCACCTCCTGAACAATATCCATCATTCATTCACCCAGCCACCCCACATCCTGGCAACTGGGAGGGGTCCCTGTGACACAGGAAGGACTTTATGACCAGCCACGCTCAGCCTCCTCCCTCTCCCCCAGCACTCAGAGTGACAAAGCAGAAACAGCCCTGGGGCCCCTCTGAAGCTTGTCTCCCCAGGGGCCTCTCAGGCCTCGGCACAGGGAGCCGGGGCAGTGGGTCCCAAACGAGCCAACAAGCTCGTCTTTCTCTCTGCCACCCTCCCTCTCCCCCACTCACACCCTGTGCTATTTGAGCACCCGGAGAAACAGCTTGAACAGGCTGCCCGAGCGCAGAGGCGAGTTCTGAAGGCTCTTGTCTGTGGTTTATTTCACGTGTGTTCTCAAAGGCAGACAGTCCACATCCTTCCTCGCGAGAGAGGCGAGGGCTGCGTGCAGGCTCCCTTCACAGGATGGCAGGGCCACCACTGGCACTGTCTTGCCTGCCTTGCACACTGGGCCCAGGCCCCCCTTGAAGAAGCAGCTCTTCCCGCCCGACTCACACTGTCAGTTGTCCTCCAGCTCGGGCACTGAGGGGCCGCCGGGGCCCTTCTTGACTCGCTTCTGCCAGATGCACTCTGCCAGGCCCGTGCCAAGCACTCTACTCAGACGTTGCAGAATCAGTGGCCACCCCATGTTTGCATTTATTAGCTGTGTGACCCTGGGCTAGTCACTCAGTCTCTGCCTGCCTCAGTTTCTTCATCTGTAAAATGGAGATGATAACATCTCATGTCATCATGGGGTTGGAGGTCCTATAGAGTTACTCTGTGTAAATAGTAAGAACTGGCAATTAGCAGTTCTTGTATAATTATCTTTAGCATCCCCCCCCCCCCCAATCAGAATGTAAATTTTGTGTCTGTTGCTTCCTCCCATGCCCGGTACCTAACAGGGACTCCGAGTCAGCGTTTGTCTGCCAGGTGAGTGTTGAGTGCCTCTCAGGTGAGGCGCTGGGGGCAGGGCCACCCCTCAGAGTCAGTGCTGCCCCTGGAAAATGCCCTTGACAGTAAAACCCAGAAGAGCTCAAAGTTCTTTGCCTTTCCCTCCTCCCACAGAGGGCCAGTAGCTCTCGGTGCCCCCAAATGAAACTGAAACCTTGAGCTTGCATTTCTCAGTCGTGACAGTCAGCATCTCCGACACGGCTGTTCTGCTTCCTTCTCCTGCCAAGTTCCTCTCGCTACCCTCTTTTCTTCCCACTCATTACACGTTGACCCTTGCCCCCTTCAGCTGGGTCCCCACACAGCAGCAGCCAGTGTGACCTTGTGAAGGCCCAAAGAATGAGGGCAGTCCTGCCAGCCTCACAGCACAGCTTTCTATCCCTCATTCCCTTCTTTCTTCTCTGTCCCCACTGCTGGAGGGCCTTTGCACATGCTGTCCCTATTCTCTCTCATTAACTCATTCCCAGTCCGATCAGGGTTTGAGAATCTCCTCCCAGGGAAATTTCCCCGTGTCTGCCCTGCCGCTAGATCAGGAGCTGTCCCTTCGCGTGCTGAACACTCTCCTCCACTCCCGTTCTGGGGAGGGGGTGGGGGAGGGCAAACGCAGCATGGTACCTCAGAGCTTGGCCTCTGGACCAGAGCACCTGGCTTTAAATCCAGCTCTGTGACTCTCCAGGTGCCTGCCTGACTGTGGCCAAGTCACTTCACCTCTCAGACCCTTGGTCTCCTCATCTGTCAAATGAGGCAACCACCTCACAAGAGAGTGAGGGTGTGAGCACTTAGCATGTGGCAGGGTGCCTGGTGTAGCATCCGGCACAGAGTCGGCTCTGTCGTGGTGGTAGCTGTGCTTGTTACTATCAGCACTTTCCCTAAGGGCGTCACTTCTGCAGTGGAGTCAGTGCTTGGTCACTGAGATCCTCTCCCTCAGCAGACTGGGGGCTCCAGGGAGTGCTGCCTGGGTCTGCTTTTGCTCCCACGACATACTCGGCACAGGACCTGGCCCTAGATCAACACTCAGCCATCGCCTGTCGAGGGAATGGGTGTGGCCTGACCCCACGGTGGTCTAGGCCATCGAGGAGTCGGCGGTGGGCTCTCGCTCATGCTCTGAGAATTCTGCGTGGTCAAGGGGGGACAGTGGGCACATGAGGCCTCCATCTGTGGACCCCCCCCATCTCCGCCTGAACCAGGTTGGGAGAGGGAGTGTGTAAGGATATTATTTTTGTAACCCACTAGGAAGAAGCTATGACTTGTTAACATTCCAGCTCCAGCTTCTCCTCACCAGTCACACAGTGTGGAGAAGTGGCCGTCCAGGGTTGGCCTGTCCCCGAGGGTGGACTCGAGGTCGTGCTCTCTTGCCCAGAGCTCAGGGGTTCCTGTTCTGTGCATGCCAGGTTCTGGTGGGAGTTCCTCCTGCCCACGCAAGCCGGGTGAGTGCGTCTTCTCCCCGAGCACCTGCTCTGTGTTCCGCTTGGGGCTCTGCCTGCTTGCAGCCAGGCTGACAGAGTGCATGGCAGAGTCACCGTTGATTCCAAAACAGGCCTTTCCTCGACACGTGAACGACACCGAGCACTTGATCTGGGCCAGGCACCGTCGTCGGTGATTTACTGGCATGGTCTTGTTTAGTCTTCGTTTAAGAGGAGAGATTATTGCCTCCACTTCATCAGCGAGGACTCTGAGGCTCACTGTGTGCCCGGGGTTACCCCGCTGGCTGGTTGCCTCAGTGGTAGAGGTGAGATCTGAACCCAGGTCTGTGTGAGCCCCAGGCCAGAGCTCTTGTTTGGTGCCCAGAGAAGATGAGCAAAGGCACAGAGGTGGCACGGGTTTGGAGGGCGGGTAGTGCAATGACCACATGAGGACAGACAGCCTGGACCGGACAAGGCAAGGTTTGTCCAGAGCCCCGCACGTTGAGTGAGGGCTGTCTTGAGAGGGTGTCCTGCAATCTTCTTTCTGCTGCAAACCATGGGGATGGGGTAAGGGTCTTTGCAGAGAGCCCAGATCCCACCCTTCCCAGGGATTGAGTGGGGAGCGGCGGGTGTGGACGTGTGTGTGCGCACGGTTCTCTGGCATGCACTTTATGCCAGGCACTGGGTCGGATGCTTTAAAGGATGTTCCCCCCATTTAATCCTCCAGCAACAACAGGAGGTAGATTGTAATGAGTCCATTCTACAGAGAAGGGAACTGAGATATGAGTAGGTCAGCTCACTTGCTTGCACACAGAACAAGTAAGCCGAGGAGCTGGCATTCCGACACAGCCCTGTGCCCTTCAGAGCATGCAGGCCTCGCCAGGCAGGCCAGTTGGCTGAGTGGTATGGAACCTGCAGACCAGGGGCCCAGATCTTGGCCCCAGCGGCACCAGAGCCTCAGGGGGCTCGCCCTCTGGGAACTGCCCTCCTGCAGCCTCAGTTGTGGCATCTGATTGGCTACTTTGCAGCCCAACAGCATCTTCCAGGCAGGTGTGAGAGCAGAGGCCCAGCATCCACTGCCACTTCCTGTCCCGGCCCGGTCTGCTGCCTTGCTGCCCAGGGCAGCTGAGTTCCAGGTGCGCTGCTGTCCACTACCAAGGTTAGAAAGGCACGTGAGATGGGAGACGGAATTCCTACCTGCTGGGAGCGTTCACCTGTGCACAGAACACCCAGGAAGACCCCACACGACTGGAGAATGCTGTCAGAGAGATGCTGAGGGCTGTGTGTGGTGGCGAGGGCTGCCAGGGAGCAGAGAAAGTGCTCTGTGGAAGAGGCGGGATTTTCGGAGAAGAGAGGTCTGGGGGCAGGGACGTCCAGAGGACTGCCATCGATTCACCTGCCATGTGCGTTGTTGCCTCAAATCCTCCCCTGACCTTGCCCGGGTGGTGTCTTTATCGCCACATGACAGATGAGGAAACGGACGTTAGGAAGGTTGGGTAACTTGCCCCCGTGAGTGTGCAACCAACAGGCTGGCCCTGGTTACTCTGGGTCCCGAGTCGTGGGAAGAAGCGTGGGAAAGGCGGTGGGGCCAGCAGTACCCGCATCCCCTGATGAGAACCTGCTCGGCGGCCGGAGCTCAGAGCAGCTCACAGTGGTGGGGAGCAGAGGACAGTACTGACGCCTGAGAGAGCAGGGAGAGGGGTGCTGTGCTGAGAGCTGGGGGCGGCTGGAGGAGCGGCTCTTCGTGCGACTTTGAGGGATGGGTGGGAGCCGGCTCAGGCGACGCGGGAGCAGGGCACAGGCGGCCTTGGCTGAAGGAATAACCTCCCGGGGGGAGTCCTCTGTTTCATTAGCAGGCCTCTTTTATGTTGTGAGAGGCAGGATGGCGTGCCCTGGCCTGAACACAGAGCCCCCCCCACCGCCCCAGGTTTGGAAGGAAGCCTCGTGCCAGGCCTGGCTGTGGAGCAGCGTGTTAATTAGGCGGCCCCTTTGTCCGGGAGGGGCCTTGTGTTCGTGTCTCAATGAGCAGGCTGGTGACAGTTGTCAAAACACATGGTGCTCGGCCAGAGCTCCGCGGAAGCCCTCACTCTGCGGCCCCCGCCTGCACCAGGCTCGGAGTGTGCCCCTGCGCCATCCGGCTGTCTGCCCGCGTCCACCCGGGCCCTGCAGGTTGAGGGGGCGGGGGACAGGGGATGGGGCTCCCCTGAGAAACAGGCGTGGGCTTTTTCCCAGACCCTGCTGCCCAGGCCGAGCAGGCCGGTTCCCCAGGAGGCGTCTGGACCTGTCCGCATGGACTCACATGACAGGTTGCCCGGGTGCTGACATCTGATAACGTGCCCCAGCCGGCGGGGGGCAGGGTGGCCCGGGCCCTGTGCTTGGTGTTCTGTGTTCCAGTTTGGAGTTTGGACTTCTCGTTTATGGCCGTTTCTACCCCAAAGTACCCTTTCGCCTTCCAAAGTCTGCTTGCCTTGTGTTCCACAGAAACTTCCTCCTCCCATGAGGCTGCCTAAGCCTGCTGGGGTGGATGCCCGCCTCCCCGTGCCTTCCAGCACCTCTAAAACACTCTGAAACTTAAGATTTGCAAGTGGAGTATTCTCTGGGGAACAGAGGGCGTCTGGCATGTAGGGAAACAGACTGTGTGGGGTGTCCATAGGGCTCAGGGTCTGTGCCCCTGGCCTTTCAGGAGCTGCCCACTGTTGGGCCACCAGAGCTCTAAGAGGCTGACTTGAGGAAACCTTGAATTTACAGGAGGCTTCTGTTTTCCAACTGCTTTCCTGTCCCAGGTCATCTCTGTGCCAGCGATGGGGAATTGCTGCCCAAGCTCCTGCCTGGTGGCGGGCGGAAGCCAGCGCTGGCTGGGCCTTGTGGTCGGGTCTGCCCCCTGGGTGGCATGATAGCTGGTGCGTCTGTCCGAGAGCACAGCCCTGGCTCTCGTTTCCACTCTCGGGGCCTGGTGCCGTCAGGCTTGCAGGACTGGGCGAGCACACAGGCCGTGGCGCCTTTGACGTGTGTACTGGGTTCACTCAAGGCATTGTGGAGAGAGCACTTGTGCCGAGGGTGACAGTGCCCTGCTGCGTGTCCCCCGGTGATCATGGGGTGGGTCTGTTAACTCTCCTGAGCCTCTGTTTCCTCAGATTGACCTGCCTGGATCTCAGTAAAGACCAGAAACAGTGTGCGTGAAGGGTGGAGCCGAGGGAGGGCCCCATGGTGGCCGCTGTTGTCCTGGGGTCAGGGCTGTAGCCCAGCCCTTTGGCTGGAGAACCCCAACAGCCATGCTGACCCTCTGGACCTCTCTGTTCTATTCCCTAGACCTTCACAGCCTGGTGCAACTCCCACCTGCGGAAGGCCGGCACGCAGATCGAGAACATCGACGAGGACTTCCGAGATGGCCTGAAGCTCATGCTCCTCCTGGAAGTCATCTCTGGTGAGGCTCCCCTCCTGCCAAGCGCATTGCACCCCGAGCGGGGCCTGTGCAGCTGTGCCGCTGCTACTGGGAGGAGAGCGAGGCCTTTGACGGCTGCGGGAGCAGGGGGTCTGGGCATTGCTGCTGGGGCAGGCCAGAGTGCCAGGGCAGCAGGCTCCAGAGAGCTCTGGGGACCCTAAAGCTTCTGTGTTTCTCTCTCTCTCTCCCCGTTTCTCGGTGCTCGGCTCTCAGGGGAACGGTTACCCAAGCCGGAGCGGGGCAAGATGCGAGTGCACAAGATCAACAATGTGAACAAGGCGCTGGACTTCATCGCCAGCAAGGGGGTCAAGCTGGTCTCCATTGGGGCCGAAGGTGAGCTGGGCTGCGGGCCTCCGTTCCTGACCTGCAGGCTCTGAGGCCCGGCCTCTGTGTTCTGAACAGAAGTCGTGTTGGTGGCAGAACACTTGGGGTGCTTAGAGCCCCAATGAGTATTCAGCAGTGACCGTCCTCCATGTGACGTAGGCCCCACCAGCTCCCCCTCCCTGCACCCACAGCACCATCCCGTCCGAGTGTGGGGTTGGGTGCTCCGGTCGTGCGGGGCAGGCTGCTGCTGCGGCAAGAGGAATGGCTTTGACTCAGACCCTGGACGCCCTCCCCATGCTGGGCCTGAGAGACATTGACAGACCGTGACAGGGCCTCTCTCGGTGCCGGGAGCACCTTTGCCCCTAGGCCCTGCCTGGTGTCTGTGGGCAGACGGGAACACAGAGGAGAGAGGGCACGGGAGGCCTGGGGTCAGTGTCAGGGCTCCGGGGCAGGGAGTGTGGGCCTAAAGGTCAATGCCCAGACCCTGCTGGGCACACTGGCTGGGAGAGTTTGACCTCTGGCTGGATACCCAGGGTCCCTGTCTGCCCCGTGGGGACACCCAGAACTGTGACCCTCCCTTCAGGCCCTCCCTCAGAGTGACAACGGCTGTCCCTCAGCAGTGGGCTGCCGTGTCGAGCTCACAGGCACTTTGGGAGACGAGGCGAGGCCTGATGGAGCCCAGCAGCTCCCCATCAGCCCCGCTCGCAGTCCTGCTCAGTAGACAGAGCAGGGTTTCCTCCGCCCCGACGTCCATGTTGTCCCAGCTTTTGGAAAAACAAAGGAAACTAATTGCCGTTAATGACAGGGCTCAGAGAGTTTGGCCCAGACTCTAGACCAGAACGCATGTACGGCGTTCCAAGGCTCTGCTCCCCCTGGGGAGGGGCGCCAAGCCCCACATGCCACGGTCGAGGGGGCTGGTGTTTGTTTAGAAAAATCAAAACCCCAAAATCCAGTCAGGCCCTGAGAATTTCTGTCCTTCATGGATGTTTCCTCCTGGCTGCCCTCCAGCCTTCTGCTTCTCGCAGCTGCGTCTGTGTTGCTCACATGCTAGCCCGTGAATGCGGAGGTTAGAGGAGAGACCGGGCAGTCATCAGTCTTCATCTGGAGAAAAACTCAGTCTGAAAATGTCCTCTGTCCGTGCCCAAATGGGTTCACTCCCAGCCCCTGGGACCCTCGGCCTTGGGACAGAGCTGGGGGCAGCCTACAGGAGGCACTGGAGGGCTTGGGGACCCGAGAGCCCCGCCCGCAGCCGCCCCCTCTCCCGGCCCTCCCTCAGGTGTCGGCAGTTGCAGGAACAGGCTTCCCGGTGGGGGTTATGAGAAGGGACGGGGGTCGGAAGCACAGCTGCACGTCCGAGGAGCAGCTGGTGGCTGTGCCATGAGAGAAGCCAGCTTCCTCGCCTCACAGGAGCTCTCTGAGCCCTCCGAGACCGGCTGCCTCGTGTAACCGGGGGTGCAGGAGCTGCGACCTCCTCTCCAGACTGTGCCCATCCCCGGCCTACATCTCCTGAGGGACTCTCTCCTCTGCCCCGGGCTGGTGCGGGCCTGGGGCTCTGCCTTGTTTCCAGCCCTGGGAAAGGATGGGGACAGACACTGTGTCCCCCCTGCTCCGGGCAGCGGGCTGAGCCTATCTCCTTATCCTGAAGCTCTAAAGCCAAAGCTGCCCTCAGCCCTCAGCCTGCGGCTTGGCCGTGGGGAGCTTCTCCACTGTGGCTGATGGAGCCCCTACCCTCTCCTCTCCAGGGTGTCCTTGGGGAAGGGTGGTCCCATTCTCTGGGTGACACTATGGCTCCTTTCCAGTCAAGCCCGCCCCAGAGTTCTCTGTTCTCGAGGGTCAGTGAGCAGGTCTCCTGATGTGCCCTCCGTTGTCCCTGCCTTCTTCCTGCGTCTGGTGTGCTGCATGTGGGCAGAGGCAAAGGACCGCCAGGGGCACTTCTGGCAGCAGACGCTGAGCCATGCCCGCTCACCCTCTTCCCTCACCTGTCAGTGGACACAGGGGGCCCTGAGTGTGGGAGGGATGAGTTCTCTCTAGGTTGCTGAAGCTGGAGCCTGTGGTCCAGAACCTCCCCTCTTACCTGCACAAGTGAGAGAGGGGTTGGGTTTCTGTTAGTCAGGAAGGCCTGTGCCTGGAGCTGGGCCTGGTGTCCCCACTCTTCCCTTCCTGCAGCGTCGCGTCTTTCCTGGGGGCTGGGCCCAGGTCCTGGGGGTACCGTCGTGATCATGAAGAGACAGTGAACACATAATCAGACTGACAGATCCACGCCAGAAAATGGCGATCCGTGTGTGAGGGCAGGGCAGGTGCGGGGGAGGACCAGGAGGGGCACGGGGAGGTTGGGGGCCGTTCTGAAGCATGACGAGTAAGCAGAGGCTGGCAGGACGGGAAGGACCAGTCGTCTGAGGAAGGAGGGTCCACGTGTGCTCTGGGTGGACAGAGGTGGGAGGTCCTTAAGGCAAGAAAGAGGCTGGCTTGCCAAAAGGACGCAGCTAGAGAGCACGGGGAGGTGGGCCGGGTCCCTCAGGGCGGCCTTGTAAGCCGGACCCTGGAACATGGGCTCTGTTTTTGGCGTCTCAGTGGAGTTTTAAGTAGGCGAGTGACTCAATCTGTCACAGCTTTTAAAACGACCACCTGGCTGCTGTGTCGAGGGGGGTGCAGGGGGGTGCAGCAGGCACTGCGTTGAGCTCTGGGGGAGACGACAGTGGCTTAGACAAAGGTGGCAGCAGTGAGGTTGGAGGGAAGTGGACAGATTCTCAGCAGAGAGTAGTGCAGTGCACCTGCTGGGGGAGACATGCCCACAAAGGCCCATAAACGCACGATGGAGGTATGCACAGAGGGCAGGGCTCGGTCAGGAGCAGCATCCTGAGCTGGATCAAGACAGTGAGCAGGGTGGGGGGAGACGAGGCCTGCACAGCTGAGGACACGTGCACAGAAGCCGGAAGGTGCTAAGCAGTGGAAGGGTTTGGGGCCAGTGCTTCCCAGAACATTCAGGGGACACTGTCTCCTGGGTGCTCGGGGGGGACAGACAGTTGGAGCCAGTCTCTAGACAGGGCCAGAGGGCTGCCTGAGGGGTCTCTCTCTGGTGTAACAGCTGTCTCACCCTCTGCCCCCTTTCCCGCATGCAGAGATCGTGGACGGCAACGCAAAGATGACCCTGGGAATGATCTGGACCATCATCCTCAGGTTCGCCATCCAGGATATCTCTGTGGAAGGTGAGAGCCAGGAGCCTGCTGACCGGCAGGCTTTCTCCCCACCCCACACTCACCCGATCTCGGCAAGTTAGATCAGCATTTGGGCGTCTGGTCCTCATGCTTCCAGCCTCTTCCCTGTCTCCTGGCATCACTCACAGGGCTGGCCCTGCCCAGGAGTGGTTAGTGGAGCGGCTGGCCCAGGCTGCAGGCGAATGGGGTCCCCTCCGGCCTCCATGTCGGTGGACTCCTCACCACCCTCGTCAGGCAGGCCTGCTTGGCCCCCTTTTACATTCAAGGAACTGAGTCACCGAGCAGCCTAGTGGTGGAGTCAGGCCTGGCTTGGTTCTCCTGGGCATCAGTGCCGACATATTTCTGCTTGACACCCCCACCCTCAGCCTTTTGCCTCCATGGACCTGGGGTCAGTCCAGGCCACCCAGGAATGAGCCGCTTTACTTTACTTTCCTGTACGCACCACAGGAGGAGGAAAGTCCCCCAAGCCAGCATGTAGAGGGGGCTTCTGGGGACAGGCCACAGCGGTGAACAGGACAGATGTGTTCCCTGCCCTCGTAGCAGGCCAGTCTGTCAGGGAGAGTTAGAGCTGTCCACAAGGAATGAAGGACCGCCTGGACCCCCCACTCTGCTCCCCTGAAGCCGTGGCGAGGGCTGCGAGCCCCTGAGTGGGCAGGGCCTGGGGCTCTGGCCCTCCGCTGATTCTCCCCCCAGCGCAGGGGAGGCCGAGGTGGCGTCAAGGCCTGTTTGTGGTGCGTTCTGGCCGTTAAAGGCACAGGCTTTGCGGTCAGACACATAGCATAGGTTCAGGCCCTGATGTCCTGTCGTTGCCACTTCCTGGGGTGACCCCGGGCAAGTGGCTTCTCAGGGCCGTGCATGCGGATCGGCTTTAGGATCAGCAGAGGCCTGCCCGTATCTGGAACAGAGGGGCTGTTGCTCTGGGCTCTGCTGCTCTGTCGACACCCTGCCCCTGGCCTCTGTCTGACCGGGGCCCGAGCTGAAAGCGCGATCCTCCTGGGCTGGTCCCAAGGCTTTCGTTTCAAGCCGATGCTCACCGTCCTTGTGTGTTTTGCAGAGACGTCTGCCAAGGAAGGGCTCCTTCTCTGGTGCCAGAGGAAGACCGCCCCGTATAAGAACGTCAACGTGCAGAACTTCCACATCAGGTGAGCGCCTGCCGAGGGTCCCAGCCCACCTCCTTCCCTCGCTTCTTCCTGGGCTGCCACGCCGTCCTCGCACCTGCCTCTTTTCTGTCTTTCTGTTGTCGTCTGTGAGATGCCAGCCCTCGGGGCCCTCCCCTGCCACTGGCCCCCGTGAGCTCCTTAGAAGGTCCCTGCATCCTCTCCGAGGAGGGGGAGGAGGCAGTCGCCACGCTGTCCTGGGCTGAAGGCTTTAAGGCCCGGCTCTCTGGTGGGCTTTATAGAATCTTCTTCCTCCCCAAGCAAGGAAACGTAGAGACAACAACAAAACTCTGCCTTTATTTTGACCTCGCAAGAGGGACGCGTCCTGAGAGTTGCCAGTGAATTTCGTGTTAGGAAAATGGGCTCTGTGTCCACTATGATGAACAAGACTCAGCCCCGCCATGAAGCTGCCCTCCCTCGGGAGACAGGGAAATGAGACGTGTCCACCACCACCGTAACACGAGCTAGCATGGTCAGCGCCATGTGAGATCCAGAGTGCGGGAGGCTGTGTGGCCTGCTGGTCAGGAGTGCGGCCTTGGGGTGCCCTGATCAGATCCGGCTTGGCTTGACTTCACCCCTCTGAGCCTCTGGTGTCCTTGTGGGGGATGGACCAGGGACGAGGCACACATCGGAGTGAAGAATGAGGCCTCCTGGGCCCCAGAGAGGGCCTGCTATGTCCCAGGCTCTCTGGGGCCCTGGCATTGGGGGTTGGGGACCGTTCCATCGTCCTCCCCCATGAATAGCGTGTGGTACCTCCCTGATGTCCTCTGTGTGTCTCCTTCCTTTTCCTGTCACCAACTGCCTGGTCCTCTCTGCAGTTCTCACTCATTTATTTCTTCAATTGATACAAATCTATGGAGTGCCTACCCTGTGCCAAGAGTGGGACCAAAACGAATCCTGCCCCTGGAAGGTTGCATAGGGGCCCCGTAGCTGACAAAGGCGCACAGCTGCAGGTGGCGAGGACTGCTCTGCAGATACAAGGCAGGACGAGGTGATGGACAGTGAAAAGGGGCAGCACCTCTGTCGGGGGCCCTCCCGAGGAGGTCCATTAAACCTGACCCCACAGGAACAGCCCTTAGGGGGCCTCAGGGAGGGACATGTGGCCAGTCTAGCTTGTGACCAGCGTCATCTTCCTCTAAACAGAGACCCTCATGCCAAGCCACACTCACTCTGGCATTCAGCCAGCCCGAAGTTCAGGTCAGCCAAGGGGCAGAGGTCACACAGTGTAGGCCCTGGCCTCCCGCAGTGGGCCGTCTTGCCCAGGGGCCTGTCCAGGTCCGGGAGCCTTGCATGTGCAGAGGGCAGCAGGCACGGCCCTCCCAGTAGCTGCAGTCTTGGAGTGCTCGTACGGCTGGGGTGCTGGGCTGGGCGTTCACACGTTCACTCGTTTCATCCTCACCACGGCCCTCGGAAGGAGGGACTGTTCCTCTTTTCTAGACAGGGAACCCGAGGGAGTAGATTATGGGACTTGCCCTAGGTCATGCTGACAATAAGTGGGAGAGCCAGGATTTGTCCGGCTCCAGCGGTCATACTCTTGGCTGCTGTGCCGTGCCGTCCCCCGGCAGGGCCTGGCACGCACACTCAGCTGCCCCGATAAGCAGGAATCCATCATTCCTCAAGGTGTGCGGGGCCTCTCAGCGCTCCCAGGACAGCGTGTACGCCCTCTTCATGAGCTTTCCTTTCCGTCCACAGCTGGAAGGACGGTCTTGCCTTCAATGCCCTGATCCACCGGCACAGACCGGAGCTGATCGAGTATGACAAGCTGAGAAAGGTGTGTGTCCTTTGCGTCCTCAAGGGCCTCAGCCCGAGTCCCACCCCAACTCTCGGTCACCTCCCCCAGGCCCAGCCATCGCTGGCGTCCAGAGCTGGATCCTGGGCTCAGACGGGCAGGCTGGGAGAGCCTCGTGCCAGCTGCTGTCAGACCCCAGGCTAGATGGCTGATTCTCACCTCCCTTGTTCCCTCGGGCCCGGTCCTCTTCTCCCTCCGTGGGCACTGCAACTGCCTGGGATTATGTCGGGGCCTGGCCAGCCAGGCCTTCCAGTTCCCCTTGCTTAACTCCTAGATTCTGGAAGCCTTCTCTCTCTGCCCCTGGGGGAGGGGGTAGATGTTTCATGGGCAGGGTCCTGTTCTGATTTGCCTACACAAAGCTTATGACCCTGTAAGACCTAGGCCCTGCCCTCGAGGAGCACCCAGCCTCGTGGGGAAGGCAGGACAAGGTGTCCAGAGCAGACAAGCCGCATGAGGCTGTGCACGTGTGCTCAGGCCGAGGGGAGGCCGGGTGGGGGTTGACTGGGCGGGGCTGTGGAGGAGGGATAGGGCCCTGCCCAGCCAGTGGGAGGGGTCTCTGGAGGGGGAGGCAGCCTAGAGCCAGAGAGGGGGCATTCTAGGTGGGGGGCACGTGAGGGATGGTCAGGGTGGAGTGGGCTTCAATCTCATAGGCAGTGGGAGGCAGCGTGCAGGATGCTCTGGGCACGTGGAAACGTGGAAGCCTTGGTTTGCTCCCTTCCCCCCCCACCCCCGCCCTCCAACCCCCGCCCCCCCCCGGGGCTCTCCCAGGTCTGGACCACACTTTCTGGGTCTCAGGACAGGGGTCTGTTTCTGGGGTCTCGGGGGTGGCTGGAAGTTGGAAGAAAAGAGTGCACCTGCATTTTTTTCTGGAGAAAAGGTTCATAGTTACCCCTCAAAGATTTCCAGGGGATTCCTCTTGGTAGGAATTGACTGTCTCTGGGTGTCCTCCGTCCCTGCAGCTGCACAGGTGGCTGAGAGCTGCCTAAAGGAACTTTTCCAGTCCTGTCCCTTCCCGGGTCCCACCTTCCGGGCCAGCCCTTCCTTACTCTCTTCTGCTTCTGCCTCCTGCCCCTGACGGATTTCTTCCTCCTTCCCTCGCCGACCCCCCCAGGACGACCCAGTCACCAACCTGAACAATGCCTTTGAAGTGGCCGAGAAATACCTAGACATTCCCAAGATGTTGGATGCAGAGGGTAAGTGCATCGCTTTTGTTCACTCGACACCCTGCTTTGTGGGCGTGGCTAGCAGTAACTTCAGGAGCTGGCAGAGCCTGCCAGGATGGCTGGATGAACTTGGGTGAACTGGGGACAGTGGTGTTGCGGGGGGAGCCTGAGCAGGACAGGCACGCTTGGGGGTGGAGAAGCTGGAAGAGGATCGGCTCTGGGGGCTGCATCTTGGTCCAGGGCCCGGGCACCTGCCTGACGGTCCTACTCTCCCTCGGGAGGGGTGCGGGTGGCCCGGAGGGCTGACTCCTGCCAACAGTGGAGGCCTCTCTCTGCCTCCCCGCCTGCCGCAGGCTCAGTGCGGAGCACTCCGAAGGGGAGTGTTTTGTTTTTTCCTTTTCCGGCTGTGCTCCGTTTCCCAGCCATGCACCACCCCCAGCTGGGACTGGTGCCTCTGGCCTCCGGGGGCCCCTGGGGTTGTCTGTCCAGCAGACCCTTGAGGCCGTTCTCAGAGAGAGGAAGTGGCCTCATTCCAATCCGGTTCCCACAGCCTTGGCCTTTCCAGAGACCCAGGGGGCTGGGGGGCTGAGGGTGTGGCCAAGCCCACCGGAGTCACAGGGGTCACTGGATCAGCTCTGAGGGTCCCTCTCCCGGGGTGGCTCTGGCCTTGGAGCCTCTGGATCCCGGGAGCCGCCCTCCCCCGCCCCTGCTGGGCGGATTAACCCTTGTTGTTCACTTGCAGACATTGTGAACACGGCCCGGCCCGACGAGAAGGCCATAATGACCTATGTGTCCAGCTTCTACCATGCCTTTTCGGGAGCGCAGAAGGTACCGGGCAGGGCCAGGCAGGCCCCCCCGCCGCCACTGCCCAATGCCGCTGCTGCCTCTCGCTCCACGCTCACATCGTTTCTCTTGCAGACGGCAGTGGCCTCTCTCTCCGACTGGAAGCCACCCCCCAGCTCCCTGGCATTGCTGCCCATTTAGTCTTTGCTCACACTACCTCTCGAGGGCCTCTTCTTTGCCAGGCTCTGCTCTGGGCACTGAGGGTACAGTAGGGACTGAGGCAGGCAGAGTCCCTCCTCTCGTGTGGCTGACATTCTAGTGGGTGAAATAGACAGTAGGCAAGTCCTCAGAGGAGGCATTTCATGTGGTGACCAGTGCAGTAGAGAGCGTGGGACGTCATAGAGGTGCCCAGGGGCCGCATTAGGTCTGAAGGGCGAGTGAGCAGCCACTGGGAGTGATGAGCAGAATTGGTAGGAAAATCGCTCCAGGCAGAGGGCAGAGCAAGGTCAAAGGCCCCGAGGCAGAAATAAGCTTGGCTTGTCCAAGGAGTGGCTGGAGAATGGTTAGCGAGGAGAGGAGAGTTGGAAAGTGAGGCTGGAGCAGGTGACAGGGCCAGGCTGTGTAGGACCGTTGTCATCTGGGGTCAGGAGTTTGGGTTTATTCTGAGGCCCCCAGGAGACCGTTAGGTGGCTCATGCTAAGGTGGTAGGTGGTCGCACACAGTATGATTGACTTAGGTTTTCAGAAAGGTCAGTTAGCATTTGACTGCTCCAGACCCAAACAAGCCTTCCTTTCTAGAGCCGATGGCTAGTGTCACAAGCCCAGGCCTGGTCAGAAGAGGAACCCACCTATTTGGACCCCCTCCCCACCGCCCTCTACAAACCCTCGGCAGCCGTGCCTGCAGCCCAAGCTGGGGTTTGGCTTCCAGTCCAGAGCAAGCTGTTCCTCCTGCATGAGCCTCGGCCGCCCCTGCGTCTTTCACTCTCTCCTGCCTCTTTCTCTCTCTCTCTCTCTCTCTCTGCGCAGATATTGTAGGCACTCTGAGGCCAGATGAGAAGGCCATCATGACTTACGTGTCCTGCTTCTACCATGCTTTCTCGGGGGCTCAGAAGGTGAGCTGAGGCAGAGCGCCCCTCGCTGCTGTGCCTGGAGACTTGCCCTCTCTGTCCCCTCCCGTCCCCACCACCCATCTGTGGTTGGGGCCGTGGCCAGGCCGCCATGGCATGAGGGCTGACCCGCTCAGGCGGGTTTTTTGTGACCCTGGGCCTCCAGTGCCACCTGTGAGCCGGTGCAGGTCCGGTGCTGACATGCTGCAGATGACCCCTGTGAACACCTGTGAGGTAGGGGCGCCCCAGTTTCTCAGACGAGGCCGTCGAGGCCCATCTCCGCATTCACGGCAGAGCTGCCGTGTGGCCCAGGCTCCACGCTGGGCCCTTTCCCCCGGAGCACTGGCTTCTGCCCCCCACTCTGCAGCTCCTTTCCCTCCCCAGCACCCCGCGAGGGCTCTCGTGAGCAGGTTAGACTCCTTGCTGAGCCGGCCCCTGCTGGCCCAGCTGTCCGGCCGGGCCCCGGCAGCCCGCTGACGCAGGCAGAGCAGGCGGGAGTGTCTGTTCCCAGAGGCGGCACCCCCTGAGCTGGGCTGACCTCACACTGCCCCCGTGGGGGTCCTCCACTTCCGCAGAAAGGTGCCCAGCTGCCCCTGGGGAGAGAGGCTGCCTGGAGGCCTGGGCACCTCTGTCCCCTCTGCTTGCCTCCTGGTCTCTGGTCTTGGGCAGCGATGGACCTCTAGTGACTTGGTTTTGTGTCACTAGTTGGGAGGAGGAGAAGAAGAAATGAGCTCTCGCTTATGGAGCTCTCACCACCTGCGAGGCACCCCTCCCAGGATCCCACGAGCATAGGCTCTAAGAGAGTCCCAGGGAGGGTGGGCGGTATCCCTGGTCAGAAGAGGAGGAAGCACGGTTCAGGGAGGTGGGGAGCCGCCCCTGACGTCACAGGACAGGACTGCACCTGCGGCCTCCTGCAGAGCGCCCCCTTCAGGGCCGGGTCCAGCGGGGCCTTCCCGTGGGCGGTCTGCCCAGCCCTGCTCTGCCACCCTTAGTGCTGTGACCTCGGATAAATCACTTCCCCTCAGCTCCCCCGTCTGAAGTGGGGACCATGTCAGTTCCCATCTCAGGGTTGTTCTGAAGATGAAGGCAGCTCGTACGGGTGAAGGCTTAGACGGTGCCTGGCTCCCTGAGCGCGCCGCAGATGATGGCGTCGCAGCGGCAGGGGTCTCCCCAACCCTGTCCCGGGAGCCACATTTCAGAGCCTCTCACCAGCTGCCCTGCATGTGGTTGGAGCTTGTGTTTGGCATGTTCTGCTGGAGGGGACCCCACCCTAGTGGGGGTGGGTGGGCAGCGGTGGAAAATTCTCACCACCAATGCTGGCTAACAGCACGTTCGCCACTGGACTCAGCCCTCGCGGCCCCGAGCCAGGTGCCCCACGGTGCCCTCGAGGGAGGGTGTTCTCTCTTGCCCAAAGTACTCCTGTGCTGAGCTGGCCTCCGGTGCAGAGGGACTGAGGGAGCTGACACTGACAGGGCAGCCCAGGTCAGAGCGTCCGGGGTTTCTGAGGCAGCGGGGCCCCTCTCGTGAGGGAGGAAACAAAGTTCAGGCTTCTCCAGCGATGAGTCCAGATTCCCTCTGCTGTGTCTGCTGCTCAGGACAGCCTGGCCATGCTTTTTATTTTTGCCACTGTCTTGTCCCCAGAGACTCCGTCCAGGCTCTTTTTGTTTGTTTGTTTGTTTGTTTTTTGAGGAAGATTAGCACTGAGCTAACTACTGCCAGTCCTTCTCTTTTTGCTGAGGAAGACTGGCCCTGAGCTAATGTCGTGCCCATCTTCCTCTACTTTATACGTGGGACGCCTACCACAGCATGGCGTGCCAAGTGGTGCCATGTCTGCACCCGGGATCTGAACCAGTGAACCCCGGGCCGGTGAGAAGTAGAATGTGTGAACTTAACAGCTGCGCCATCGGGCCGTCCCCCATCCAGGCTCTTGAAGAGCCCTCCGGGGGTGTAGCTGTAGTCTGTCAGTGTGAGGCGAGCCCCAGCTCTGGCTCTGAGAACGCCGTTCGCTCCTGATGGTTCACTTCTAGCCGCTGAAGCGCTTGCCCCTTGCTCTTTGCTCTTGGGTTCATTCATCAGCCCTGTGTACATCATACACGCCCAGCCCCGGCTGGGTGCCAGGCGCCCAGCCGTGCAACAGACACCGATGACTGCAGCGCCCGCCCGTGTGGGTCTGCACAGCCAAGTGGGTTTCAGCTTGCGGTGCCGGTCATCTCTTCCAAGTTAGGGGTCAGGGCCTGACCTCTGTCACCCCCCACAAGCTGTGACCTGGGCTCTGCTTCCTGTGTCACATGGGCCAGTGGTCATTGGCTGAGCCCTCCTGAGCCTCATCTGAGGGGCAGTGCCTGGGGCCGTCGACGTGTCCTGCAGCACGATGCGGGGTGTGCGTGTGCACAAACCTCGGTGGTCCCTGCTCGGCTCCCCGCCTGTCCCCTGGTGCGGCGTGTGACCGGGAGGGGCGGGCCTGGAGCCCTCCCCCAGCTCTCTGTTTTCCTTCCCCACCACTCTGTAGACCCTCCTATTTCTGTTCCTGTTCTGTTGCTGTTTCAACTCTTCCTCTTGGACCCTTTCTGTGCTTCCTGAAAGGTACCTGGTCTCTCCTCCCCCGTGTGGCACTCCTCACCCTCCTCCTCCACCTCTCCTCGCACTGTCCCCCAGCAGCACAAGGCGGGACCTTGTCCTGTGGTTCTGGGCAGAGGCTAGTCACTGTCTCCACCACGCTGCTTTCCAAGGCCCTGGCTCCCTTCTGCCCCGTGGATTGTGACTTCTGCCCAGTGAGCTGTCGACACCCACCTCCAAGGGGAGGATTAGGAAGGGCCAGGCACGCTCTGGCTGTGTGCTGACCACCAGGCTTCTTTTGGGGGGACACCAGTACCCCTGCCCCTTGCTCTGTCCCATCGCTGTCTAGCTTGGCCTTCTACAGCCTACTCTCCCACCTAAGGGAGACCCCTTCCAGGGCTTGGCCCACCAAAGGACCCCACTCAACCTCGCCCAACCCTCCTGTTGGAGGCCACCAGAGGGCCTGTGAATCCATTTCCCCTACAGTGGGAGGGCTCCCCAGCTCCCCTCAGCACCTCCAGGGTCCAGGCCCTTAGCCGAGGGGCCCAGCTATCTGGACGGGGCCTTTAGCAGTCAGCTGCGGGGACACCAGCAAGGTCTCTCGGGACACGGCACTCAGGGCGCCATCTTGCTGGAGCTGCGCTTCCTCTCCTTCCCTCCTCGGGGAGTTCTCTGTGGGCCCTGGAGGAGCCAGCTTTCAGGGGACCTGTGTGTCAGGAGGGAGGGTTGCCAGCCCCAGGCAGCCCTGACCGTGTGCTTCCGTGACCCAGGCTGAGACGGCCGCCAACCGGATCTGCAAGGTGCTGGCTGTCAATCAGGAGAACGAGCACCTGATGGAAGATTACGAGAGGCTGGCCAGCGATGTGAGTGTGCCACTCATCCCCACCCCGGGGCCCCGCTGCAGCTGAAAGGTCGGGTCACCCCTTGTTACCCTTGGCCGGAGGTCGTGTGACACTTGCAGAGGGGAGGACCAGCATGGCAGTGAGACTTTCTAGAAAAGGTTGTAAGGTTACAGGCAGTGTTGGACCAAGCCAATTTGAGACCTCTTGGGTTGGTTTCACAAGGCTAAGGGTGACACTGGAATGTCACTCTGCTAGCTGGCACCTGGGTCTCGAGCATGGTTTCCTACAGAGACACTCAAGGGCAGCTTCCTGAACGTTGCTCTAGAACCTTCCAGGGAGCTTTTTCAAACTCCTGTTCCCGTGCCCTTCCCCCGAGGGACTGATCAGTAGGATGGAGAGAGCAGGAGCTGGTGTGATGGTGACAGGATTGCTGTTCATCGTGGCAGGCCCCTGTGAGCCCCTCGTGAGCGGGCTCAGCTGTCTTCACAGCAGCCCTACGAGGAGGGGCTCCTGTCACCCTGTTTTCCAAGTGAGGAAACTGAGGCCCAGAGAGGGTCCAGCGCACGGCTACCATCACACAGCTGGTGGGACAGAACCGGGGTTCAAACCGAGGCAGCCCCACTCCAGAGCCTGGGCCCGACTGTCAGTCGGGAACATGGGCGTTTAGGACATGCCTTCTAGATTCGCTCCTTTAGTTTTTAAATTCCCAGATTAAAAAAATAAAAACACTTCAGCTCCCCAAGGGCAGTCATTTGACTGCCCTTCTAGACCAGTGGTTCCCAGACTTTGAGATTTCACGGACCGGGAAGAGGTGTGACAGCCAACCCATGGCAGCCAACTTTTTATTTTGCCAAGTTAAGGATATTTTAAAAAGAAAAAGCTGCCATCTGTTACCACCATCATTTCTAATACCAAGAAAAAGTTAAAAGGTTGCATATTTTAGAATCAGCCTTTCCCGAGAGAGGGCAGTTGGCGCCATGCATCAAGACATAAACACACGCGGCACCTTTGTCCTCGGTTCTCTTCGTTTGCCAGAGGTTGGCGTTTGCGAACCACTTCTCCGAGCGTGTCTATGTTGCACAGTAACCGATTTTACTCTCCTAGGATTGTTCTAGAATGTCCAGTTTGTTTGCTTTTTATACCCCTTCCCCACTCCATCAAAGACATGAGCGGCTCATAAAAATAGAGGTCACTGTCTTTTTCAACCTCACTTTCTGGTTTTTTATGTCCCAGCCCCTTTGCATGGCACTGGCCGCCCCAGAGCGAGCTGGGCCTGCGGTCAGTGAACAGGGAGCCGGGAGATTCAGACAGTGCTGAGCCCAGTGAAGACGGTGACAGCGGGCTCACATGGTGGGCTGTGATGGGGAGGACCTCCGAGGAGGGGCGTTTGACTTCAAGCTGCCCAGCTTAGATCTGAGGAAAAGGAAAACCAAGAGAGGAAGTAGCCAGAGAACAGCACGGCGGTTCAGAGAGGGGCACGTGTTCCCAAATTCCTTGCCATGGGATCCTAAGAGGAATCTTGGGCAAGTTGGGCTGGGGAACAGGGGTGATCCCCAAGATCGGGCCCTCGAAGATCCAGGTCTCGTGTCCCCACGAGCCGGGGGTGGCCCTGTCAGCGCCCTGAGGGCCCCCCACAAAGGCCTCCTCCGTGCTCCTTGTGGGCCCACAGCTCCTGGAGTGGATCCGGCGCACGATCCCCTGGCTGGAGGACCGCGTGCCCCAGAAGACTATCCAGGAAATGCAGCAGAAGCTGGAGGACTTCCGCGACTACCGGCGTGTGCACAAGCCGCCCAAGGTGCAGGAGAAGTGCCAGCTGGAGATCAACTTCAACACGCTGCAGACCAAGCTGCGCCTCAGCAACCGGCCCGCCTTCATGCCCTCCGAGGGCAAGATGGTCTCGGTGAGTGCCCAGGGCGCCGGGGCTTGCGGAACTGCGAGGAGCAGAGGGGCAGCTCCAAACCCTCCCAGGCGTGTTGTTTGGCGCACACAGTCTCTCTTAACTAGAATGCACAGCCCGTGCGATGGGGGAGGGGCACTTGGTACTTGACCATGCGCCCCTCCCTGCCTCTGCCCAGAATCTTACCCCCATCCCCAAACCACACCGTAGTTTGTGTGGAATTGTTTGAATTTGGACCGGCTGTCAGCTGTGACTCCAGGACCACCAGGTGCTTGAGGCCCCTTCTCAGGGGACGGACGATATCCCCTGGACAGTCACCTTCGGCTCCCATAGCCCCATCCGTGTCATTCATTCATTTTCATTCATCCATTTAATCTCAAAGAACTGACTGCACCTGCCATGCACCGGGCCCTGTCTGGGCACACGGACACAGCGAAGCAGGGGGCAGACGTGACCCCAGCCCATCAGCATCCCTCAGGGAGGCATCGCCCTGCTGGGTGCCCAAGCTGCCCTGTGATAGCCCTGCCCCCCTGCCCTGCAGGACATCAACAACGGCTGGCAGCACCTGGAGCAGGCCGAGAAGGGCTATGAGGAGTGGCTGCTGAACGAGATCCGCAGGCTGGAGCGGCTCGACCACCTGGCGGAGAAGTTCCGGCAGAAAGCCTCCATCCACGAGGCCTGGACCGATGGTATGGCCCTCCGCTGCCTCACCGCTTTCCCGTCTCTGAGGCGCACGCTCACGCACAGCACCCCTCCTGCAGTGGGTCTGTGTCAGGCCCCCTTTCCTGCTGCTTGGGCATGTGCATGTCAGAAATGCTGCTCTGGGTCCGGGTCCTCCAGTCCCAGGCAGCAGCGAACAGTTTGGGGCCAGGCCCTCCTTATCGTCCTGGCTGTTCTGGCCCAGAGGTTACAAGCAGGTGGGCCCCTCCCTGGGTCATCAAAGGCCAGTCGTCCAGGAATGCAGCCATGCCTCACCCCAGCTCCATGGGGAGGTGAGCCGTGCCCTGTCCACTCTGCCGTGTCTTCCCTGAGGACGGTGCCCGTCCTGGGCCAGGTGGACGTGGGGACAGGCTCACCCATCCCCAGCAGCCTGTGTGCAGACAGCACGCCTTCCGTCTTCCCCACCCTTTGTGACCATGGACTTCATGCTGAAGAACCCGTGCTGGATGGACCTGTGTCCTGAGCACGGTCCTTAAAGGCAAGGCCAGGGAGCTGCCCCCTGGCTTGCTGCCCGACCCGAAGACCGTGCTCGCTGGCCGCTGGCTGCCACCCGTCAATGTGGCTCACCTGGGAGCTCTCTGCCCTCGTGACCCATCCCAGAGCCTCCTTCCCAGGGCCTGGCCCCCCACAGGATGGCTTGTCCCCAAAGAGTAGCTGTGCCTCCTGTTCCTCAGCGGCTCTGGGCTGCCTGTCCCCTTGGCTCAGGATGTGGAATTCCATCACGTCCCTGGCCTCGGTCAGGAGCCCCCATGGCTGAGATTCCAGATCCCAGGGGCCTGTAAGTCTTCAGAAAGTGGCTGGTGCCTGGGAAAGCCGAGAGCATCCATAGCCCGCACTCCCGCTTCTGGCCGCCTCCTCGCCAACTCTGTCTCTGCCCTCCTGCCACCGCCCTGCCCGGCTGATTTCACACTTCTCTGCATTGCTCAGTGTTGGCTCTCATCCCTTCCACCCCCACAGCTCCCTGTGAGATCCTCACTGAGCCTCTGGTGGCTCCTCCAGCCCCCACCCACCCAGCTTTTCTGCAGGCAGCCCCCACACTAGCCACATACTAAGACCTACCCAGAGGCACCCATACGGAGTCTGCCCCGCCCCGTCAGCCTGTGAACACATACCTGCGTGATCGCAGACCTGGGCCCACGTCACCCGTGTCCCTGGCTGCAGCCCATCTAGTGCCCTCTTCACATGAGCTCAGGCCGGCTGTTCTCCAGCAGCAGCTGCCAGATCCAGAGCCAGACCCTGGTCCCTCCTCCGCCAGGGAAAGAAGGTAGAGGAGGAGAACCCGGAAGGGGGGCGCGGAAGAGCTGGCCCGGGCCAGGGATGTGGGCACCACCGTCACACCTCGCAGAAATGGTGCCCAGGGTTTCTACACCCCCCCCCCCCCCCGGAGGAGGGGCCTTGGCATTTAGTTCATTTGTTCATTCATTCACCAGACCCCTCTTGAGCGTCGTCTTTGTGCACAGGCGTTTCCCAGGTAGGCGAGGTCCCAACCTGGGGGGCTTACAGGCCAGCAGGTTGGGGTATTTCTCCTGTCAGGGCCCCTCGGGCACAGCAGCTGTGTCCCATGCCTGGACTGGGCTGTCTCCTTGTTACCACGCCATGTGTCTCCCTCATCCTTCACGGGCTCTGGGTGTCATCCCTGTGGATTTCCCTTCTGGAGCCTCTTGGCCCATGTTATCAGCTCTGCAGTCCCTCGCCTGGGGCTCCAGCGGACCCTGGGAAGATGGCTTCCTGTGGCTGAGGAGTGTGGGTGTGCGGCCACCAGACCTTCCCTGGGAATGACCCCGGGGCCTGCCTTCATCTGAAGGTGTTTAGGGGTAGGCGGCCCTGTCTCCAGCCAGGGCCCAACTGGTTCAGCGGTCTCCACATGCCCCTGTCCCACCCCTTTGGCATCTGGCCCTGCTCCTCGCGTCAGCCCAGGGCCCCCAGGCAGTCCTGCCTTCTCTCGTTCCCAAGATCCAAAGCCTCTGTCCTCTGAACCCCCAATTATGCAGAACAGGAGGACAGACCGGCCTCCCGCCCCCTCAGCACAGCTGGGACCCAGTTGTAGCAGCCTCCTCACCCTGGGGGTCAGGCCCAGAGGTTGGGATGAGCCGCCATCACTCTGTGTCCCCCTCAGCATCCCCCCCAGCCTGCAGGGGTGCAGGTCTGTGCAGGTCTTGGATTGTCTGGGGAAGAACGAGCCCCGAGTCCCTCCGTGGCTGTCGCGGCCTCTCCCGAGTTTGCAGTGCGCCCCCGGCCGGCTCCCTTGCTGAAGCTCTGCGGAGGCGGAGAAGTGGGAACCTACTATTTCGGGTTCCCACCCTTGGGAGAAAATTCGGAGAAGGGAATTGCAAGCTTGCCTTTGTGGTTAGGCCTCCCGCCCCAGGGCTGCAGGGCTCGTGGAGTCAGGCTCCCAGGCTGCCGCCCCCACCTGCCAGTGCCGGCCTGGTCCTCGGGGTGGATGCGATGGTCCCGGCTCCATGCCTGCCCTTCTCGAACGTCACCTCACTGAGACGCCAGGCCTGACGTTGACCCTGTTTTACAGATGAGGGACAGGCGGGGAGAGGCTGCGTGCCACCCCACCGCTCTGAGGTCCGCACCAGGCGGGCAGCTGTTGCTCAGATGCTCTGGTGCTGTGCTGAGGAGGGGATCTCTGAGCAGCACTCCAGGGGGAGCCCAAGGTGGCCTGCCTGAGCAGGGCACCTTCAGGAGCCGGGCTCCCAGCTGCCTGCCCAGGCGGGCACTTCCCCTTGGTCCTCTGCAGCCCTTCCTGTGCGTGGGCCCTTCCTTGAGCTCCTGTCCTTGGCTGTATAACCAGCCGGTCTCCAGGACCAGTAACAGTGTTCCTCCTGCCTTCAGGGGGCCTGACGGTGTACTGCCCTTGGGACGGGGTGGAGCACATGGATGTGTGTTAGGACCAGCACCCTGAGGGGGCGGGCCCAGGGGTCGGGTCCTGGGAGAAGCCTGGCTTGAACACTTCCCCTGCCCCACCCTGCTGAGGCAGGGCTGTAGCCCCGCTGCTTCTGTGGGTCACAGCCCTCCACAGGTGGGTGACCCCTCTCCAGCCAGGGTAGCACATCCTCTTATGATCTCCCACCACTAACGGACACTAAGTGTAGGACGTGCAGGTTCAACTGGGATACCCGTCTCAGGCCCACCAACCCCACAGTGTCTCCTGGTTCCATCCAGGATATAGTTGGGCTTAGAGATCCCTGGAAAGGGCAAGGAAAAAGGTTCCAGAAGTTTCTAGCCTTCGTGGCACCGTCCTCAATGAGGCAGGATGTGAGGACCGCACCCCGTTTCCCTCTCTGGTTGGACGGCCCTCTGGACTCCCGCTGTGCTGGTGTCTAAGCACCCCTGCCCTCTGCGCCCCCAGGGAAGGAGGCCATGCTGAAGCAGCGGGACTATGAGACGGCCACCCTGTCGGACATCAAAGCCCTCATCCGCAAGCACGAGGCCTTCGAAAGCGACCTGGCCGCACACCAGGACCGCGTGGAGCAGATTGCGGCCATCGCCCAGGAGCTCAAGTACGTGTGGGCTCACGGAGCCCCGGCACCTGCCTTCCCTTCAGCACCCAGCCCAGAGCAGTGGCGGGGCTGCCTCCTGAGGCCCGGCCTGCCACAGGGCCTGGACGGGGCCTCCCAGCCCGCCCCCCAACTCCTGTCAGAGGCCAGGGAAGGGCCTGTTCGAGGACGCCCTTATCCATCTCGTCTTAACCCCGGATGAGAAACAGTGGGGTCTGGATTCTCTGATAGAAGGGAGGTCTCTGACCCCCTGTCTTGATTCCTAGGCTGTAGGGGTCCCTGGGGCTCCACCTCCTCTGCCTGCCATACCAAGGGGACCTCCTGGCCCCCTGATGTGGGGGCAGCCTAGCCCCTACTGCTCCCACCCGCTCCTCCCTGAGGGAGTAGGGCTGTACAGAGAGCCCATTGTTCTGCTGCCCTTCCCTCTCCTGCTCAGAATACGCTTATTGTAAAAGCTTCCAGGCAGCCGGTTCTTTGCCCTCCCTTCCCCGCCCCAGTCAGATAAACTTGCGGACACAATTAGTACACTGAACCTCCAGAGCCAGTGAATGGGGGCCTTATTCCGCCAGTGCAGCGGCCAGCAGTGGGGAGGGCCCAGCGAGTGGGAGGCCCAGGCCATTACTTCATGGAAAATCCGCAGGCCCTGGAGGGGCGGCAGGGCTCCCAAAATAGCTGTCTGCTCAGAAATAGGAGCCTTGGCTGGAACTGCCCTTTCCACAGACACCCCCACCCTGCCACCATCCTCCCCACACTCCTGTTCCTACAAGGCCGGGGCCAGCCCGACGCCTGGTGCAGCCACGCTGGGCTGGGCCAGTTTCCTCCCTGACTCCTCCCGCCGCACTGCCCAGTTGCTCTGGGGGTACCCCGTTTGCTCACCCTGCGGCAGAAGTACCGTGGGGCCTTCGCAGTCCCTGCTGGGCACTACTGGAGGGTCCCCTTGGGGTCCTGCAGCCTCTCCTAGGATTGAGCCCCTGCCCCTGGCGTGCCCGGGCCGAGGAGATGAGGTCACAGACGCAGACATCCGCAGGGATGTGGGGGTGGGATGTGGGCAGGTCCCCCCATTGGTGGGCCAGCCCCTGGAAGCTGGTGGGACACACACTTGGAGTAAGTCCTAGGCCGGCCTACTTCGCAGGCTCAGGGAAGAGCCGTGCCAACCCACTCCCCGAGCCAGGGAACGGACGGTCCTGAAGCAGTTCTCCGGACCGTAGCCCTGGAAGAGAAGGGCAGGGCTGTTTGGGGTGCCGTCCGTTCCCTCCCCGATGATCAGGGGCCGAGGGCCGGCCAGGACCATCTGGATGGACAGCCCGGCGAGCGTGGACTAATGGCAGTGACGAAAACTCAGAGCGCTCGGTGCTCTGCCTGCACCAGCTCCTTTACTCCCCCAGCCACTGCATTGCAGAGGGGGAGCTGAGGCACAGAGAGGCTAAGGGGCTTGCCCAAGGTCACACAGCTAGGGAGTGGTTGGGACAGCAATGGAACCCAGGCTGCCTGGTGCCTCTGTGGAGCACAGCCTCACTCCCTCTCCCAGCCCTTGCATGCGCCCTGGCCCCTGTATCCTGCCTGCCCGGCTTGCTCACCAGGCAGGCGAGACAGCCCCCAGGTCCTGTTCCTCCCCAGAGTTGTTCCCTGCTCCCCACCCCTCGCCAGGCCCCCAAGGTCCTGCTACAGGCATGACTCCCTAGGAACCCACTGCTAAGAATGTCTGTGTGTCTGGACTGCAGGAGCCAGGGACCTGGGCTGGTTTGAGGGATGGAGGGGCCGGGAGGCTGTGGTGGGTGTGGGGGCAGGAGCTATTGTACCAGCCTGGCGCTCCCTGAACCCTGGGCGTAGCAGTGATCAAACCTACTCACTAGTCAGCTCTCTTTTTTCTTAAATATGTTAGTAATTGCATAGAATGAGAGCAATTAACTGCTTTAATACCCATTAAAACAAATGTGCAACCTGGATAAATACTGCCGCTGGTTTTACCTACGGAGCCCGCGGGCTGCTCTCAGCGTTCACGTGTACTGGGTGACATGCTCTCCACGCCCTCCCATCTCACGGATGAGAAAATGAGGTGGCCAGAGTAGGGAGTGCCCTGCCAGGGGTCACATGAGGACAGCATCAGAGGCAGAATTCAGCCCGGGGGGCTTGGCTCTAGCCCATCCCGTAACCAGTGCACACTGCTGGACTTATTTAGATGGAAACGCAGTCCCGATGCGGGCGTGGTTGAGGGCCGCACACGGGGGCCTCCGAGGTAGCTTATGGCGACAGAGCACATCACGGAGTGTGTGAGCAGGAGGAAGCCCCTGCCCGTCAGCCCCTCCCCCACGTTCCTCCTACCTGGGGGCCTGTGGGCTGGAGGGGTGATTGATGACGGATGTCCTTAAGTGTTGGTGTCCCTGGCACCTGGCCTGAGACGCCTGGGGTGGGTGGGCCCTAGCACACCCTTGACTGCCCCTGCTGGCCTCATCACCATCTTCCCGGCCCACAGCGAGCTGGATTACTACGACTCCCACAACGTCAACACCCGGTGCCAGAAGATCTGCGACCAGTGGGATGCCCTCGGCTCTCTGACCCACAGCCGCAGGGAAGCCCTGGAGGTGAGGAGGGGCGATGCCACCCACCGAGCCTGTGTCCCCGCTGCCTTGAGGCTGGGGGGGCGGTAACCATGTCCAGACCCTTTAGCTTCCCCTGACCCACCCAGATGGGACATTCTCTGGCTCCTTCCTGCCCCCACACCCCTCCCCCCCATTCCCCACTGCTCTTGCTCGCTGGCTGACCTCTGTACTCTGTCCCTGTCCCTCCCCATGCACACCAGAAAACAGAGAAGCAGCTGGAGACCATTGACCAGCTGCACCTGGAGTACGCCAAGCGGGCAGCCCCCTTCAACAACTGGATGGAGAGTGCCATGGAGGATCTCCAGGACATGTTCATCGTGCACACCATCGAGGAGATCGAGGTCTGCAGCCGCCGACCTTCTCCTGGGGCCTCAGCGGGGCTGGACGGCCCCCTCACTCCCTCTCCTTCCCCAGGGCCTCATCTCAGCCCATGACCAGTTCAAGTCGACACTGCCAGACGCCGACAGGGAGCGCGATGCCATCCTGGCCATCCACAAGGAGGCCCAGAGGATCGCCGAGAGCAACCACATCAAGCTGTCGGGCAGCAACCCCTACACCACCGTCACACCCCAGATCATCAACTCCAAGTGGGAGAAGGTGAGTGGGGCCCATCGGCAGGGCCCGGGCTGGGGCTGGGGCTGGGGCTGGGCCAGCCCGGTGAGGGAGCCGCCACCTGACCGCGCTGCTCGCGGCCGTCCCCAGGTGCAGCAGCTGGTGCCTAAGCGGGACCAGGCCCTCCTGGAGGAACAGAGCAAGCAGCAGTCCAACGAGCGCCTCCGCCGCCAGTTCGCCAGCCAGGCCAACATCGTGGGGCCCTGGATCCAGACTAAGATGGAGGTGAGGGGCCCGGCCCCCGCTGTGGGCCCAGGAGAGCCTGGCAGGGCCGAGTTGGGAAAGAGCCCCCAGTGAGCGGGAGGCCCCAGTGCTCCCTGGGGCCAGCAGGCTGGGAGCCCCGACGGCCTCGCGGGAGGAGGCGGGTCAGTAGGATTGCGTCGGTGGAAAGGGCAGTGCTGCCCAGAGGGAGACTCCGCTGAGCAGTCAGAGGTGGCTCAAGCCTCGACTCTGCCCTGGACTGGCAATCGTGAGCTCAGGAGTTTAATCTCTGCTCCTCAGTTTTCTCCTCTCTAAAATGGGTGTGAAAACAGTTACCGCGCTCAGACCCTCAGTGTGCTCACGGATGACCCTTGTGACCCGGCCACAGGAAGGCTGGTAAAGATCCGATTGCAGCTCTGGCTGCCACTTGCCAGTTGCTCACCGTGTACCAGGCACCCTGTTGGCCAGGGCGGCCTCGCTTAAACTTGCAGCAAGCCTGGGAGGGGCGCAGGCAGGCCAGCCTCGCAGCCCAGAGCTGGCTGCCCAGCGTGGCCACTGTGGGAGCCGAGGCGTGGGGAGCCGCTCTGAAGATGGCCAGGCCTGGGACAGATCCCAGCTCTGCCACTTGCTGTGACAAGTTGCTCTCTTTGGGCCTCAGTTTGCACATCTGCAGTCTGGGCTGTCACCGTCCTGGGCCTCACAGGGAGTCGAGGGTGCAGTGAGGTTGGGCGCATTATACTTGGCACAGAAACGCTCCATCCTGGCTGCTTTACTCTAGATGACAGGACTGGGGGGACAGCCAGCGAGCTGCAGGCCTTCCAGGAGAGGGGACCCCTGGGCAAAGGCCCCAGGCTGGAGGCCCCCCTGGCTGTGGGGCAGCCAGCGACAGAGAGACCTTCCCCAGGTGGCTGGGGGTGGCCGAGGGCCCGCCAGCCTGCCCCCAGCGCAGTGCCTTCTCTGCAGGAGATCGGGCGCATTTCCATCGAGATGAACGGGACCCTGGAGGACCAGCTGAGCCACCTGAAGCAGTACGAGCGCAGCATCGTGGACTACAAGCCCAACCTGGACCTGCTCGAGCAGCAGCACCAGCTCATCCAGGAGGCCCTCATCTTCGACAACAAGCACACCAACTACACCATGGAGGTACGCCCACCGCCCCGCCGCCCCCGCCAGCTCAGGATCCCGCAGCCGCCCAGGCCGGGCCTCCGTGTGCCAAATCGTTGGGGCCAGTAGAAGAGCTATCTGCCACTTCCTCTGTCTCCTCTTTTACTCTGACGGCAAAGAGACTAGATTGAACATCCACACATTTCAGAAAAGCACAGTTTTCCCACCACCGCTCTCCCATCACCATGACAACGTGTGGCTCAGGACAGGCTCCCGGGAGAGCTGGGAGGGCAGCATCTGCCCCCGCTGTGGCCTCAGCAGTTTCGTCCTCGCTTGAGGACACAGATCCGCCAGCGTGTGCCGGAGTCCGTGGGCACAGCTCGCTGCGGGGTCAAAGTATCGGGCTGGTTGCCATCCTTGGGGTATGCTTGAAATTGTCCACCAGGACCATATTTACACCATGCACATCCACAGATACCACAAAACAAGTAGGTTTTCCCTCGTAGAAAGCCAGTTAGACGTTGCCCAGCATACCTCTGCTAAGGTTCCCAGTGGATCCTGGCACAGGTATTGGGCCCTGGCCCTGCTCTGCTGGGACATAAACCAACGTGACGTGGACCCTGCTGGTTGGCAGAGGCCACAGGGAGGCGCCACGCCTGTTGCTGTGTGCAAATGAGGCCCAGAGAGCAGGAGCTGGACTGGGGCTGGGGAGAGAGTCGGGGTGGGTCCGACTCCAGGCCACATCCCGCTGCGAGGGGGCGCCGTGGTCCCAGCTCCCCAGTCACAGCCTTGCCCCTCCCCAGCACATCCGTGTGGGCTGGGAACAGCTGCTCACCACCATCGCGCGCACCATCAACGAGGTCGAGAACCAGATCCTCACCCGCGACGCCAAGGGCATCAGCCAGGAGCAGATGCAGGAGTTCCGCGCCTCCTTCAACCACTTCGACAAGGTGGGCCGCTCCTGCTGCCCCCGGGTGTCCCTCCTCCCTGCTCTCACCGTCCCATCCCGCCCCCTCCGTCGTCTTTGCATCTGTCCGTCCGTTCACATCACAGTTGCTGAGTATCAGCCGCCACTCACAGGGCCTGGCAGGGCCTCAGCCACTGACGGGGCGCAGAGGCACGTGACCTGGACCCCCAGCCTCGGCTTCCCTCGAGGCAGGAGAGGAGGTCCCAAGCCCCGGCTCTGGGGCAAAACCTTGCCAACCTACCAGTGAACTAAGTTCCAGCACGGCTGAGATCCAGGACCCAGCTGGGCTTCTGGGATGTGCGTGCACGCACGCATGCACGCGCACACACACGCACACACGTGCACACACGCGCGCACGCACGCGTGCACACGCACACACGTACGCACACACACACACACACACGCACACACACGGGGGTGTTAACGTGCAGATTCCGCCTGGCATTCCCTTTCGAAGGGCCCTGAGCACCTGTGTTTGCCCCTCCCCCTCCTACCCTGCTGGGCCGGGCGCCCTCAGCTCTGCACTGTCAGGCGGGGACCCCGACATCCCACGCGGGATGGGGTGCGGTCCCTTTTCTTCCACCCCAAATCCTGGGGGCAAGGAGAGCTCCCACTCCCTCACGAGTCCTGGGACTCAGTCCTCAGTCCTGCACCTCAGCTCCTGCCCCTGCTCTGGCCCAGGGGCCTCTGACTGCCCGCCAGGCCACCCACGGCCCTCCACTGTCCCTCCCTGCCCTGGCTGTCACCTCATCCTCGTCCCCTCTAACTGTGTGTTTCCTCCCCCATGTGTTCCCCTCCCCCTGCCCTCTGCACGGGACCCTGGCCCCTCTCCCCACCTCTCTGCGGGGCCTGGTCTCCACGGACGCCCACCCGGCAGGACCACGGCGGGGCGCTGGGGCCGGAGGAGTTCAAGGCCTGCCTCATCAGCCTGGGCTACGATGTGGAGAATGACCGGCAGGTACGCGCCCGCGCCCGCCGACCGTGGCATTAACTGCTCTTTCTCTCTCTCTCTCCTCTCTGTCTCCCCTCCTCTCGCCGTGCCGCCCCTTGTCATTGCGTGTGCCATTTCACCCGCTCTCCTGCCTCCTCCCTGCCCTGTGTCTCTGGACACCGTCCCCCTTACCTGGTCTCTCGGGGCCGCCTGTTTCCCCCGCTCTCCGCCACTGTCCTGTTTCCCGCTGTGCACATGGGGCGGCCCCTCTTGCCTACTCTGGGTCTGGCCTCCTCTGCTGTCCCTGCGTCCTCGAGCAGAAACAGACAGGCAGCATGGACTCCGATGACTTCAGGGCTCTGCTTATCTCCACAGGATACAGCCTGGTATGCGGCCTCTGCTCCCCTGCTGCCGTGCTCTCCTCCTCCTCCACTCCTCTGCCTCCCCCTGCTCCTCCTCCCCTCCCTTCCCCATCCCTCTTCCCCCCCCACTCCCCTTCTCCTCCTCTCCTTCCTCCCCGCCTTCTCCCCCTCCTCCCTTTTCTCTTCTCCCTTCTCCTCCTGCCTCCCTCTCCTTCCTCCTCTTCCTCCTCCCCTTCTTCCTCCTCTTCTCCTCCCCTTTCTGCTTTCCCTTCTCCTCCCCCTCCCTCTCCCTCCCCTTCCTCCTTTCCCTTCTCCCCCTCTTCCTCCTCCTCCCTCCCCTTCCTCCCCTGCCTTCTCCTCCTCCTCTCTTTCCTCCTCTCCCTTCTCCCCCTCCTCCCTTTCCTCGCCCCCCCCCTCCCCCTCCTCTCCCTCCCCCTCCTACTCCTCCTCTCCTCTTCCTCCTCCTCTCTGCCACCTCCGCCCCCGCCTAGAGTCTCCCTGTCCTCTGGGACACTCCACCAGAGCAGCACAGCCTCGCTGCCTCTTCTGCTGCATCTGCTGGGCTGGGGTCCCTCCAGTGACTCCCTGGCCTCCCCTTCCTTTCCTAGAAGTGTGCAGAGAGGGGTCAGGTCCCTGGCTCTCCCCCTTCTCTCTCTTTCTCTCTCTCCCCCATCCTTCAGAGCTAGCTTGTGAGCCTGGGGCTGATGAGCAGAAGCCCTGTGTGGTCCACGCCCCAGCTCCTCACTTCCCACAGACATGGGCGGGATGGAGCAGCAGGCCCAGCCCGGCCTGGGGGACCAAGGCCCTTGGAGGCCGGCTCACAACGGCAGCTTGCTGGGCCAGGCTCGGGCTCTGCTCTCCTGGCCTGGTTCTCCTGGGGGGCATCTGCCAGGCCAGGCTGGGCCGCCCTGCTTGGCTCACATGCTCTGTCCCCTGCCCGACTCCCACCCCGCAGGGCGACGCCGAGTTCAACCGCATCATGAGCATGGTTGACCCCAACCACAGTGGCCTCGTGACCTTCCAAGCGTTCATCGACTTCATGTCGAGGGAGACCACCGACACAGACACGGCCGACCAGGTCATCGCTTCCTTCAAGGTCCTGGCAGGGGACAAGGTAAGCGAGACGCCTCGGGGGCACCTGGGGGCCGGCGGCGTGGGGCCCTTGCTGCCAGGACAGGGCATGGGGGAGGGTGGGCCAGCGTGTGGGTAGGGGTGGCCCAGAGTCCCACTCTGCCACCCCCAGAACTTCATCACGGCCGAGGAGCTGCGGAGAGAGCTGCCCCCCGACCAGGCCGAATACTGCATCGCCCGCATGGCGCCCTACCAGGGCCCCGACGCCGTGCCCGGTGCCCTCGACTACAAGTCCTTCTCCACAGCCCTGTACGGCGAGAGCGACCTGTGAGGCCGGCCCTGTGCGGCCCGCGCCCTCCTCGCAGCCTCCCGGAGGGGCTGGGCCCGGCCACTCCTCTGACTCTGTATCTATGCAAAGCGCCTGGCAGTCCTTCCTGGGGTGGGCGGGGCGGGGAGGCGCTGGGCCGGCTCTCTTCTCTCTCTGCGTCCTGGCCCTGGCCGGAGGCTGCTCTTCCTCCCCCTGGACGGGGCATGCGTGCGGGCCTCTGGGCAGCGCTTCTGGTCTGGTAAATATATGTGATGTGCTTTGTCATTTTTTTTAACTACATGGAGGGGCCAGTGGATCCCCACAGCAAAACAGGCCCCCTCCTAGCCCTCGGAACGCCCTCCACACCCCGGCCCTCCCTTTGTCCCCGAGGTTCCTTCAAGGCTCCCAAATCCATCCAGGCCAAAGCCCGACGTGCCTTGTCCAGGAGCCGCCCGGGCCTGCGACGGGCCCAGCAGAGGGCGCCTCGGCTCCCGACAGGACAGGGGACCCCACTCCTGTCTCCCCGCCCCCCCCCAGGTGACTGCCCCACTGAGGGGTGCTGCCCGGCACCCCTGCTCTGCAGCAGAGGAGTGGGGCTGGCAGATGGCCTTGCCCCCCGCCGGCCCCACCTTGCTTTGTCCGGACCTACGCCTCTCAGATTTTCTAAGGACCAAAAAAAAAAAAACCCACAAAAAAACAAAAAATCCACCCACACACAAAAAACTATAAAAAAAAAAATTTAAAAACTTTCAGAGAATTGCTATTTACTTTATTAACTTACGGATTTATTATATAAATATATATCCACCTAGCACCGTATCTCTGCCGCCTCTGCTCGTAATGACGTAGCGATCGCCCCCCCGCTCCCCCCACGCCCGCTGGTCTCTGTCGTTGTGTGGAGCGAGGGTCTCTGGGACCCTCCCCAGGGGAGGGTGGGCTGCTGGCCTGGCTGCCTGTTAGTTGATGGTTTTGCTCCCTCCCTGCCCTTTTTTTGAGTTTATTCTGATAATTTTTTTTTCTCGGTTTCTGGATAAACCACCCTTCTGGGGACAGGATAATAAAACATGTAATATTTTTAAGAAGGATTTCTACAGTGTTCTCTCTTCTTCTCTCCTGTCTCTGCTCTCCGCCTTCTAGGAGAACAATGACAGGACACCTCTTCCCAGAGCAAGGCGGGGCTGGGGGCTGGGCGGGGGGCACAGCCCCTGTTCCCCTGAGTGTGGAGGAGTGCGTGCTCCCGGGGACCGCTCTGGGCCAGGCACTGTTCTAAGCGAGTAACGCGCCCCAACTAGTATAGCCTGCACGAGGAAGGTGCCATGACTGCCCCGTACACAGGTGAGGCGTGCAGAGCCCAGAGAGGTGCAGACACAGCCCGGCGTCACCCAGCTGGCGAATGGTGGGCCAGGAATCGACCCCAGGCAGGCTGGCTCCTGAGGCCTAGAGGCTGTGCTCTGAACCACTGCTTACACCAGAGCATCAGCCCGGGCCAGACAGGCAGGGGAAGGGCCGCAGGCGGTGCCTCTGCTCAGACCCCCTCTCTGCGGAATAAATGCTGGTCCAGGCTGGTGGAGGGGAAAGGTGGGGCCCCAGCCGCTCTCCCGCCTCTGGCAGCAGGTGCTCCTGCACCGAGATCCTAGGAGAAGGTGGCCACCTCCATCCACTGGCGAGAGAGGACGGGGGCTTGAGGCTGCGTCCCCCGGGGCCCTGTGCTGCCCTCCCCCTCGGCCCAGGCTCACCTGTCTGTGAGTCAGGCAGACGACGCCCTCGCCCCCATCCAGGTGCTGGCTGCAGTGGCCTGTACAGAGTGGGCAGGTGAGCGCCCCCCTCCCTGCCCCCCGCCCCCCACGCCAGGGGTGGCACTCACGGAAGATGCAGGTGAGCTGCGCCACACAGGCCACGAAGCGCTCGAAGTCCACACGTAGGCGGCTGTCCCGGTAGCGGCTGGTGAGGGCCTGGGTCAGCTGGTTGTTGAGGTGGAAGCCTGGGGGGAGGCCGCCTCTGAGCCCCTGACCCCCTCAGTGCCGCCCCCCCCCGCCCTCACTCCTCTGGGAAGACAGACACTGGGGGCCTGTTTCCCCCTCTCAAATCCCAGCTGCGTGGCCACGGACAGCTCCCTTCACTCCTGGGCCTCAGTTTCCTCATCTGTCACGTGGGGCCTCTGAGAGCCCTGACCCCATAAGGCTGTGTGACGATGTTACATGTGGAGCTTAGAACAGTGTCCAGCATGTCACAGCTACGTGTCCCTGTCGTCACTCCTTTAAACTCTGGAATCTCTGCTCGTGGACACTGGAGGGTGTTCCCGTCAGCAGAATGTTGTGGGTGCCCCGGAGCTGATTTCTTTATACTCCACCTCAGGCGATTTCTGAGGTTTAGAAATCCTCCATGATGAGGACTCGCCTGAGTCATTTAAAAGCTGCAGACACTGGTCCCCCTCCAGGCTCGGGGGTGCGGTGACGCTCCAACCCCCCTGAGTCCAGAGACACGTGAGCCGAGGGCGCCTGCAGCGGCCTCTGCTGCCCCCATTCTGTGCATCCGTTCACTCAACAAATACCCACCCGGCAGGAGCCGTCACACGCCATGCCTTGCTCTGGGGGCTGCGGCCTCCCCCTGGCCGTGTGACCTCCCCCAGGTCACTCTTCCTCTGGCCTTCATCTGCCCTCAGGATTGGGGGGGATGCCGTGCCCAGCACCGTGGGTGACCCCACCCACGGAGGGCGAAGGGCCCTCAGCTGCCGGCTCCCTCCAACCACCGTTGTGGCTCGTGTGTCCTGTGTTGCCTGCTGTGGGGTCCTGCCCAGGGTCCCCTGGAACTCGTGAAACCCCTCACCTAGTGTATTGGGCCCTGGTGACATGACCCGCACTGTCCTCAGCCACCTGGTGGCCCCGCAGGCCACACCATCTCCCGCTGCCCTCCCCCGCTCCTCCACCTGGCCTGTGGCCCTTATCTGGCCTCCTTTGTATTTGCTGTTCCCTCTGCCCAGAGCACCTTGTCCTCTTGGCCGGGAGCATCCCACTCTTCAGACACTCTCCTCCAGGAAGCCCTCTCGATACCCCCCAGCATGCAGCTCCCTGTGCCGCCCCCGTCCCGCCCTGACCCCTCTGCGCTGTCACTGTCACTGTGGGCTTTGGCTGCCCCTGGACTGGAAGCCGCGGGAGGTCAGGGAAGGGTTTCTGGTCACCACTGAGTCCCCAGCCTCGGCGGGCACGGGAGCAAGTGTTGAGGCGATGCTTATGGAGCACAGGATGGGACCAATGGGAGCGGGTCATTTCTCTCGCCGTCCCCCGACCCCGAGCCGGCCCGCCTGTCCCTGGGCTCCTGGGAGGCGGCTTCCTGCTGGCCCTGGGCATTCCCTCCTCCATACGTGGCACTAACGTTCCCTTGCCAGTCAGCTCCAGCCCCATGCGCCCTGCCCCTGACTTGCCTCTCCCTCCTCCCTCTCATAGATGTGAAGAGCTGAGCTCCTCCGAGGCCTCATGGGGCTCCACTGTCTCCCCGCCAGTGTCTCCTCTCTGACCACCTGCCCTCCCCAGCCTCTTCCTCCTCCAGCCACACTGCCCACCCCCCCCCCCCCAATCACTGGGCCCCTTGTTCACTCTACAGCAGCCTCCTCGAAGCTATTCCAACACAGTGGCAAGATCCCATCTCAGGGCCTTAGCACTGGCTGTTCCCTCTGTCTGGACTGCTCTTGTCCCAGTCTCCCCAAGGCTCACTCCCCTTCCGTCACATCTCTGCTCAAACATCACCTTCTCCCGGAGGCCTTCCCCGACAGCTTGTCCCAGACCGCACCCCACTCCTGCACGCCCTGATGCCCTGGCCTGCCTTCTTTCACCGTCACAGCCATCTGTCAGATGCCATCTGCCCCAGATGCTTCCCTTGTCTGCTGTCTGTCTGCTCCCAGAGACCGTGGGCCCCACCAGTGCACTGCAGCAGTTTCTCCTACCTAGAGCCACTCCGGGCACGGCCCAGCCTCAGTGACACTGAAGCGGCCGTACTGACCTCCCCTCTGTCCCCTTCCTCCGGCCTCTGCGCCTGTCCATCGGGACTCCGTTCCACTGCCTCATGTCTGCCCGTCTTCTACTCTCTGGCCCCACCTCTCCCCTCCTCTGTTCTTTTCTTGCGCATCCCTGGACCTTTGACCTGCCCCCTTGGGGTCTCCCTCTGTCTCAGACTCTGGGTCACAGTCCCCCCCTCCCATCTCCCTTGTCTCCCCCTTCCTTTGTGTGGCAGTCGAGCCCTGGGGTCAGGCTGGGGACCTGGCAGGCCCGCGTCTGATCCTGGCTGCCCCTCCAGCGCCCCCACGAGGCCAAGAGCGGGGGCTGATCCCGCACTTTTCTAACTTGCTTTGGAGCCCAGGAGAAGCCCAGCTCCGGCTCCCACACGGGTGGAGGGGCTGTTCCACCTCCCCCGAAGAACGCAGCCGCCAGCGGGAGCCCTCGGCACACTGTCACGGCAGCGCGCCCCCAGCACCAGGCCCTGCGGGCCCCATTCCACAGGCTCCTCCGAGCCGCCCCGGGCAGTGGCCACTTTACAGAGAGGGGACAGAGGCTCAGGGAGCCGGACGTGCGGCTGGGGCCAGCCGAGGGGTGAGTCAGCAGAGCTGGGATTCCAACCCAAGCTCCCAGGAATCCAGGACATTCCACCGCGAGGCCCTGGGGGCTGGGGCCTCAGACACCAGCTCCCAAGCCTCCCCCATCTTCCCTCTGCATCCCCCAGGCCCAGCCCCTCATACCCTCTTCCACCCCCACACAGAGGGTTCTCCCCATTTGGCCTCTCAGGGTTACCCCGTCCCTGCCGAGAGCTGGCAATGAACCCAGGCGCGGGCTTTGTGGATGGCTGCAGCGGGGTGGGCAGTCAGGACCCCAAGAAGATGCAGCAGGCAGGGAGCAGATCCCGTCCCAGGCCCCCCAGGACCCTGTCCCTACCTGCCGCATTCAGTGCCAGCCTCAGCTCATAGGAGTTCATGGTCCCGGAGGCGTCCTCATCGAACTTGTCGAATGTGGCCTGGGCACAGAGGGACAGGTCAGCCCCCTGCCTCAGGCCCCGGGCACCCCCAGGGCCAAAGGGGGACCTTGGAGGCCGACAGGCAGGTCCCACCCCAGCTCCCTCCTTCCCGGCTGGTGCCCTGGGCGAGCAGCCATCCCTTGGACCACAAGGGGCTTGGAGGAGAGGTGACGTGCCTGAGGTCACACAGACAGAAAGGGGTGGATGGGCAGGGGCGTCCTAGCCGGTTCCCTCCCAGCTGACATGGGGTGGTCATTCCCCCGTCTCCCTAAGGCCAACCAGCCCTATAGCACCCGAGTCCCTGTTAGTAAAGAGGCTTCTCCCTCCAGGAGGAGGCGGCCCTGCCCAGCCCCCATCTTACCTGCCACTCCAGGAGGTGGCGCCAGAGCTGCTGGAAACGGTGCAGGCCTAGACTCCGGCCGTGCTGGGGAGGAGGCATGTGGCTAAGGCAGGCTCCCCAGAAGGGGAGCAGAGGCCCCCGCGCCCCCATCCTCCACACCCAGGCACAACCTCCACCACGTACCCCAAAACACTGCAGCAGCTGCTCACAGGTCCTGAGCCCCAGCTCTCTCGGGGTCCGCGCGTGGGCCCTGGCTACAGGAAACAAAAGAAAAAGACGGAACGTCCTGCATGCCTGCCATCCGTGTAAATGCTAGAGATTATTGCCACCCCCATGTTAACAGAAACTGAGGCACAGAGAGCCAGGTGGCTGCCGGGGACGAACAGAGTCTGGATCTGACCCCAGGCAAGGGAGTTCTGAGTCTGTGCTCAAGGCGGCTCCAACCCCTGCCTGTCCCTGAGATCGTGGCCTTGGCCACGGGTCCTGCCACAGGACCCACATGTGGGGAGGCGCTGCCAGGCTGAGCCCATGGCTCCCATGGCCTGAGTCCCAGCAGCATAGTGGATTAACACGCACAGGGGTCCACTCTGGCCCCCAGCTCACCAGGCTCCAGGGCGATGCTTAGTAAGGTCTGGAGCTGAGGGGCGCTGAGTTCTTCCTCCTGGTCAGGGAGAGAACGGGTCATGAGGCCATTCACTCAGATAGCCACTCAACAAACAGCTTGGGGCTGGGTCCAAATGGCATGGTGGGTGAGCAGCGCTGGGGACACAGCAGAGAGTGAGGGAACCCCTTTCCCTCTGCCTGCCATTTCAGAGCTGACGGTCCAGACAGGGAGACCTGTCCCCAGAGCGGTCAGGGCTGCACTGGGGAGGCACTGGGCTGTGGGAGCTGACCAGCCTGGAGGAGGGGCAGGAGAGCTCCCAGAGAAGGCATTTTAGAAAGAGGAGGCTTAGCCAGGCAGAGGGTTTGAAGGGAGAGAAGGCGCCCAGGCAGAGGGACAGATTGAGCAAAGGCCCTGGGGCAGGGAAGAGCTGTGAGCATGAGAGAAGAAGGTCATGAGATTTAAGCTCAGAGAGAGAGAGAGACACTAGAGCAAAATGAGACACCCAGGATGAGGGAGAGGCTCAAGGGGGGGGTCCCCCTTATCCCCCTCCCCGTTCCTCACCTCTCCTGCCAGCTCCTGAAACAGCTGCTCCAAGCCCACCTCCAGGGGAACGTAGGGGACCTGTGGGTGGGGGGAGTTTAGTTCTGGCCAAGAGCAGCCCCCACGTCGTGCCCCCTCCAGGGCAGCCCCTCACCGACAGGGCGCGCAGGTCGGCGCTGATGGCGTCATCGATCTCCCTGCAAATTACAGATGGCAGTGGGGGCGGCTCACCCCGGGGTCTCGGCGGAGGAATGGGGGAGGGGTGTCTAGGCGGGATCCCGGGGGCCCTGGGCGGATGCACTCGGGGCACGGGGGCCGGGGCGCCCGGGACGCGGGTCTGGGGGTCCCCGGGGCGGACGGGGTGCCCGCTCACCGCGCGGTGTGGCGGCGCTCGGAGAAGACGCGCAGCGTGAAGTCGGCCTCGTCGCCGGCGCGGGCGGCGCTGGGCACCACCAGGTAGTGGCCGGGGCGCAGGCGGCAGCGGCGGCTCACGTCGCGGCGGGTGCAGAAGGGCGAGCGGTCGGCGCGCAGCAGGCTCGGCAGGAGCGTGCGGCTGCGCGGGGAGTCCCAGAGGCCCAGCAGCTGGGGGCGGGGGCGGCGTGACCGCGACGCCCCAGCTCACGCCCCAGCTCACCCCCCACCCACCCACCCACCCACCGCGCCCGGTCCACACCCGCGGGTTACCCCGTCACCCGCCCTGCCCCCCCACGCAGGTTGTCCGAGCCCCTGGGGCTGATTCAGGCACGGATGGACTCTGGGATCTGGGGTCCCATCAGAGACCCACCTCCTCCGGGATCTGTGAGAAGGAAGAAAAAGAGGAGACAGGGCCAGAGGCGGCGGCCGCTCCCCAGAGTCCCCTCCTGCCCCCTCCACAGCCTCCACCTCCCAGTGCCCTCTCTTTCTCTGTTTCCCATTGCACCCCTCCTTGAGCCGCTGCCCCCGCATCCAGATTCCAGCTCCTCCTGGACCCCTCCCTCCCGGCGGTGCCCTCAAGGACCTTCTCTGCTCCTTGGTCCCCTCCCTGACCCTCAGCCCTCAGCCCTTGCTCTGACCCCTTTCTGACCCCTCATCCCTTTGCCTTTCTGGCCCCCGCCTCCCTCCGCGCCCTCCCTAGCCGCTCAGTCTCTCCCAGCACTCCTTCTGATTCCCTCAGCTCTCTCTCCGTCCCTGACCCTCGGCCGCATCCTCTACCCCGCAGCCTCCCCGCCGCCTCCGGTCCCCCGCGGCCGCTCGCTGCCTCCCTGCTCCCCGCGCCTCTGCCCAGCGCGGGGTCCCACCTGGAACACGTGGAAACCCACGGTGAGGTAGGTGAGGCCCTGGGCCCTCAGGCGCCGTCGGTTCCTCTGGATGAGTGACAGGAGGACAGTGCACTTGGGGGTGCGGCCCCCCTGCGCAGGGCCCCGCGCCCCTGCTGCCCCCCAGCCCCCCCAGGGCCCCTCCTCGTCCTCGTCCTCGTCATCGGGCTCCAGCAGCGTCAGCCGGAACTGGGGGTTGGTCCAGAAGGTTTCTAACAGAGGAGAAAGCAATGGGGTTACGGCCTGCCACAGCCCGCCCCCCCCCCACCCCACCTCGCGGCTTGCCCCTCAGGGACCCTCGGGGCCTCACCGGCACCAGGCTGGCTCCCGCCGGAGTTGAAGCCGCGCACCCAGCGGCCTTGAAAGGTGTGGATGTGCCAGCCGCCTCCCGCCGGGCTGGGGCCCAGCACCTCGGGGCTCAGCGAGCAGATCTGGACGGTGTCGAAGTGGCGAAGGAAGTCCTGCAGCTCCATCCTGCGCGGCGAGAGGCCAGTGGTCAGAGCCCCGCCCGCCCCCGGGGCCGGCCTCCCAAACGTGTTAAGACCCCAGCGTGACCCCCGAGTCACGGAACCCCCCAAATGCCTTAAATAGTGCCACGTACTCTGCAGTCCCCGTGGTAATACCCTGTCTCGAGAAAGGACCCCCAATCACTGAGCCCCAGCTCCGCCAGATTTCAAGTCCCCAGAAACCACCGCGAACTGTGAGATGCACAAACTGCCCCCGAATGTCGTCAAATTGCGTTCAACCCCCAAAATCAAGACCCTCAGACTCTCGACTACCAGCAAGTATCCTACCGCCCCTTAATATTGCCAAATCGCAAGAAACGCCCCGGATGTCACCAAGTCCCCCTCAATTGCCCTAAATGTCACCCCTCCCCCTTCAACCCCCAAGGTTATGAATTCCCCTAACATTACTACCAGTTCTTCCTGACTCCCCAGTAGAACCCGACCCCCAAATTACCACTGACAGGGTCAGTGCCCATCCCCAGGGACTTCCGCCGTGTCCCTGCACGCAGGCCGCCCCCTCCCTGAGCCCCACGGCCTGGCGCCCCTTCCCTTCCCCCGGAGGCCGGGCTGGGTGCCCCCAACTCACCAGAACTCGCCGTCCTCTTTCTTCACCAGCAGGGCCTCTCGCCACTCGGCGGGGAGCGCGTCCCAGCGGGGGCAACTGGGGAGACTGGGGAGTGAGCGGTGGGTGGGTGGCGCTAAGTCCGCCCCCGCCCCCGCCCCCCAGATGCGTCCCACCTGTCGCTCCAGGCCCCGGTCCACTCCACGCGGCCCCATGGGTTCCGCAGCCGCAACAGCCGCACCTTGGTGAAGCCCAGGGACACCTGAGGGCGGCATCGGCAGTGGGGGTGACGCTGGGATACCCCCTGCCAGCCCCCCCACGGGGATACCCACCTTGTGCGTGCCCGTGACGGAATACGCATGTCCCTTCACCAGCCCGTCTTCTGTGCGGTACTCGCCCCGATCACTCTGGGCGGAGGACAGGGGACGGTGAGGCCACGGTGGGGGACGGGAGGGTGGCCGCTCCTCTCTGCCCCACCCCCCGACCTCCTGCCACCAAAGCAGGAGTCAACCAGAGCCCTCAGTTGAATGGCGCGGGGCTTGGAGAGGGTGAGGGCGTTGGTGAGGGAAGATGGGAGATGAAGGAGAGAGAGGCAGAGGAGAGGAGTCAACAACAGACGGAAGGAGGAGGAGAGACAAAGAGACAGAGAGATACAGAGCAGACAGAGAGAGATGGAGAGGGCAGAGAGACACAAAAGACAAGGAGAATCAGTTACACAGTGGAGGATTAAGTAAACGAATGAGTGAATGAGTTAGACTGACTCAGTGAATGAATATGTGACTGGGTAACAGACGAACATATGACCCAAGCTGAGCCCATGAAAATCAACCCTGGGACTTTTGCTGAAATTCTCAGAAAGAGGCCCTCGTTTTTTTTTGTTTTTTTTTTTTTTAACCGCTGGGGTGGTGGGAGGTACCTACAGCTGTGAGGGCCCCTTTTGTGCCCATGAGGGGAAAACCTGCCTGAAAGTGAAGCTAAGTCAGAACGAAGAATAGAAAAATGCATTTGCAACATCCACTAAGCGCCTGGATCCAGCTATGCCTGAAGATTGGTTAGTTCTGAGAGTAAATAAATGTCCTTTTGACTTGCTCGCGTTTGATTTGTGAGAGAGAATAAGGCAACAGTGAAAGCAGAGAGGAGGACACGTGACCCCTGCCCCCTTCCAGCTGTGACTGTGCTCTGGTCCGGGTGGGGGGTCCCCATGGGAGGCTGACTCTCTCACCAGGGCAGTGGCGCCCACGAGGGACTCCTTGGCCAGGGCATGGCGCAGGGCCGAGAAGAGGCCCGAGGTGCCTTGCCTCAGGTAGAGCACCTCGCCCACGCCGCCCGTGAAGTCCACGAAAGCCTCATTCATGTGGCCGCCTCGCATCACCTCGTAGGAGCCGTGGAGCCTGTGGGAGCGGGTTGGGGTGGGGGTGTCTGAGGCCCGTGCGAGCATCTCGGGCAAGCCCATGGATCTGGGGGGCCTCTGTCGCAGGGTGTGGGGTCCCAGGGCTATCCCTGAAGTTTGCAAACTCTCGAGGTAGAAACTGTGGCATATTCTAGAAGCCCTTGGAAATCGGGCCTCTGGTCCCTGGGGCCACCAGGACTGTGTGATTCGGAGGTCACAGGAGAGCTCTGTCAGAATGCTGGGCGTCCTGGAGACTGTGTCTGAAACCTCGACTCTCCGGAGGGGTGATGTCTGCTTCAGGGGTACCCTGAGGGCTTGTCTGAGATTTCAGAGGCACAAGATGGGGAAAAGCAAAGATTCGAGGGTCTGGGGACCACAGCCAATATTTTGGAGATCCTTTGGGTTTCTCGATGGATCGGGAGAGACTGTCTGAGATGACAGGCCCCCGAGGGGATAAATGTTAGATTTGGTGCCTCAGGGCCTGAAAAATGAGATTTCAGGCTCCTTAAGAATTGGGGGTTTCTGGTGGGTCCCCAGGAATATTTCCGTGAGATGGCGATGGAGGGAGGTGTTTATTATTCAGAGGTGCTCAGGGGAGGGTGTGACATCAGAGTCCTGGGACTTGGTTTGGGGTCTTTGGTGGGGTGTCCAGAGGATCCGGGGGTCTTTGGGGGCTCGGGGCTGCCGCGGGGGTGCTGGAAGCCTTACTTGGCGTACGCCTTCTCCAGGAGCGGGGCCCAGAACTCATTCCGCTGAGCCGAGCGCACGAACATCAGCTTGCCCTCACGCACAGGCAGCCTGTCGTCCACCACGACGTCCACCCAGCGGCCAAACTGCCAGAGCTGGCGGGACAAGGGGCGGGGCCCAGGCGCGACCTCAGCCTCTGACCCCTGCCCCAGCTGTCCCAGCCGAAGTATTACAACTCCAAGAGGACAGCGTCAACTATGAAATCCATGTCGCCATGGGGGAAACTGAGGCATGGACAGAAGAATCAAGCTTTACCTGGAAGTGGAAGACACCTGCGTAGCCATCTTGGAAACCCTGTCCAGGGGGGACCACCCTGCATAGGAGCCGGGGGTACAGAGTGAGGGAGGCCGCGGCCGCAAGAAACCAGCAGTTACCTGGGAAGAAAGGCCAGGATTGGGTGATGGGGAAAGAGGGACACGGAGGGGAGGCCCGGGGGCGGAGCTGTCAGGGTCTCAGGGGCAGCTTGTGGGATCTGGGGGCTCAGGATGGTGCGGGGGTCCTACCCAGGCTCCCCTGACACACGTCTGTCCGGCTCATGTCCTCACAGATGAACTGCGGCTCAGCGCAAAACTCCTGTGGGTGACGGGGATGCCAGGCCTCAGCCAGGAGAGGGAGGGAGGGAGGGAGCTACTGGGAGGTCAGACGCCAGGTCCTCTCCTGCCCTCGCTGCTCAGTAATGAGCGAGAGAGAGGCTTGTAAAGCCTGTGGGCGGGCGGCTGCCTTCCCTGACCCAACAGAGGTGAGGGGGGGGCTGGTCTGCTCTGAGCCTGCCCGGCCACCCCTCCTCCCTCAGACCCAGGAGTCCAGGCCCCCAGCCCCTCCTCCCTCAGACCCAGGAGTCCAGCCCCCAGCCCCTCCTCCCTCAGACCCAGGAGTCCAGGCCCCCAGCCCCTCCTCCCTCAGACCCAGGGGTCCAGGCCCCCAGCCCCTCCTCCCTCAGACCCAGGGGTCCAGGCCCCCAGCCCCTCCTCCCTCAGACCCAGGAGCCCAGGCTCCCAGCCCCTCCTCCCTCAGACCCAGGAACCCAGGTCCCCAGCCCCTGGGCCCTCAGACCCAGGAGCCCAGCCCCAGCCCCTCCTCCCTCAGACCCAGGCCCCCAGCCCCAGCCCCACTTTACATGGGGCCGCATCCATTCCACCCCTTTGGTCTTCTCGGAGTCCGGCCCCAGCTGGTCATAGCCAAGGGTATCTGGGCCAGCAGGGAAGTAGGGATCTCGGAACAGAACCCCCTCCTCCAGGCAGGCTGTTCGGATTTTCTCATAGCTCTGGCCCCGAAAAGGCTTTGGGCCCCTGGTTCCAGGCCCTGCCTCCTCGTCCACCAGCTGGATGGTGACCCTCCTGCTGTCACACGCCATCCCAACACTCTGGGCTCACAGGCTGGTCCCAAGCCCTTTAACCTCTTGAGTCACGGGGGGCGGGGCTTCTCCTCCATCTGACCCCCACGGGGGGTCTTTACGTGTGAGAAGCCTCCCTCGTTAATACTAATTGATGGTTTGGTGTGGGGAGCAGGGACGCCTCTTCAGTGGTTCCCTCCCCAGGGCGTGGGGCCTTCAGTTGTGGCCACCATAGCAGCTTAATGGGCTTGGCTGGCAGCAGGAGGGAAGACGGGCAGAGCCGAGGGAGGACCGGTTGCCGCTGTGGGAGTGCCTAGAAGGAGGTCAGCGTGGGGGTGCCTTTCTACCAGCTTGTCCCTGCATGTCTCCCTCTGTGGGGCCAAGGAGAGCAGGGATGGGGGGCGTGTTTCCCGCTGCGTCTGTATCTCTCAGTCTCTCCATCTGCCGGCGTCTCTCATTGCTGCCATCGATCTCTCTTCTCCATCTTGGCCTCGCTGTCTCTCCCTGTCTCTCTCTTGTCTCTGTTTGTCTTTCTCTGTTTTTCTTTCTTTGTCTCTCTCTCTCTCAGTGACTCCCTCTGTCTCCATCCCTCTCTCTTTGTCTCTCTTTCTGTGTCTCTGTTTCTCTCTCTAGCTGCCTGTCTTGTGCATGCCTCACTGTCTGTCCCTCTCCATTCTTCTCTCTGTCCTTGTAAGTCCTCAGTCGCCCCCAGGGAGCCGTCAGGACCCCCGTCTCCCTCCTCCCGACCGGGCAGACCTCAGCCTGGTCGCCCCAGGCAGGGCTGGTAGTGGAGAGGCCACTCTGCACCTACCTGCCCTAAGCTGGGAGCTGGGCCCCCCGGGGACGATGACTCCCCGCCCTGCCCACACGTGGCTCAGGGTTCGGGGAGCAATGTTTCCCAAAAAGGATGCTGGAGCCGTTTGAAGAAATGGGAGAAATAGGTTCCAAGAGGCCAGAAACTCACCAATTTTTGTCCCAGTGGAGCTTCCACCCTCAGCAGGGCATTGGGGGGTGGGGGGGAAGGGTGTCTCCTGTGCTGGCAGAGCCTTGTCACTCTGTGGCACCCAGATGTCCCTCAGCCCTCTAACATCCTTCCCTCCAAATAGACCAACAGATACTGTCTGAGCCTCTGGCTGTGTGGCCACCAAAAGGGGGTTATAAGACAGGTTTTCTTCCTGTAGAATTGCTGAGACTCTGCCATCCCACCCCCCACGTGAGGCCGGTGACAGTGATTATGAACACGTGCCAGGGTTAGGAGCCAGAGGGTTCGAATCCCAGCTCTGCCACTTAGAACTGTGTGTCTTGGGCAAGTCACTTAACCTCTCTGTGCCTGTTTCTTCATCTCTATACTGGGGGTGATAACAGGACCTCCCTCGGAGGCTTGTTGTGAGAAGTCGATGAGCTAACAAGTGGGCAGGTTCAAGCAGTGCCTGACATAGCAGGTGCTCAGTGGACGATAGATATTATGACCACGTTTTGAGGTCCCATCCGTGGTCACCTGTCACCTCTGGCTCTGGCCGCTGTTTCTGCCACTTCCATGGTCACCTCTGCCATCCACAAGGTCACACCTCTCCCCTATATTTGCCCCAGAGTACCAGCAACAGTAGGAGGAAGATTTTAACAAAACCTGACTGACATCTTGCAGTGGCCAGGAACCAAGGACCCGTGAACACTGCCTGGCAGATCATAAGCCGTTAGTCGCCGCCTCCCTCTGCGGTCCCCTCCTGGCTGCTGCTCCTCCAGCTCCCTGCAGGGCCCTGGTCAGATCCCACACACAAGTGTCCCCTTGATTATCACTCTCCACATCACCCCTTGCATCCAGGGTCCCAAATATGCTTTCTCAGGCCAAGGTAAAAAAAAACGCATTGATACCATTGTAGTGGATGTCTGCTACTTTGCAAGCCTAGCTCTTTTGCTGGAATCAGCACCTCCATGATGTTTTGGGGACCCACTGGTCCTTTAATCTCAAGCCACGTGGCTCTGGTAGGGCTGGCCCCGCCCCCAAGCCCCAGGGGAGGGCATTGGGCCCAGACCAGCCAATCGGAGCAGCGCAGCCCTGGCCACGCCCCTCGCCCAGGCCCGGGGACTCAGGGTGGGCGTCTCTTTTCCTGGGGCCACTAAGCTGGAGGGATGTAAGCGCCGGGTGGCCGGGCTCCACCTTTGCCACGTCCTTGTATCGGGGGACCCTGCCTGAGCGAAGCAGGGCCAGGCGATGGGAGAGACAAGATTCCCACGAGCCCAGAGGCCCTCGAGCCGGGTGTGCTTGAAACCGGATGTTTACGGCAAAGGAGTCAAGCAGCTCTGCTCCTCTCTTTTCCCCAGTTTTTATTTTTGTTTTACTTTTTGTCACTAGCAGCCAAAAGAAACCTTCCTAGTGCAGCTGGCATGATTTCTGCCGCGATGCACCAGCTCGAGTGTCCAGGACATCAGTCCCCTTTGGAGGAAGGGATCGACAGCCGTGGAGTAATGGAGCTGGTGCCAGTCTACTCCGATCCCACCCTGGCCTCCTTACCTGCCGGCGAGGAGCGCAGTTCCTGCTTCCCCGCGTTGAGGCTGCGTTTGAGCCATTAAAAAAAAAAGATTCCGGGGGCCAGCCCAGTGGCCTAGTGGTAAAGTTCCATGCACTGTGCTTTGGCGGCCCTGCTGGGTTGTGGTGCAGACCAGCACCACCCGTTGGCGGCCATGCTGTGGCCGCGACCCAGATACAAAATAGAGAAAGATTGGCAGATGCTAACAGATGTTAGCTCAGGGCCAATCTTCCTCATAAAAAAAAAAAAGATTCTGCATAAAGCACTGTCATGAAAATGAAAAGACCCGCCAAGAAGAGAGAGCAGATATTCTTACACATATAATGGCAAATGCTTACTGTTTGCTGTGCACCAGACACGGTTCTACACGCTTCACAGATATGATCTCCTTTAATCCTCACGCGCACCTTGAAAGGTGTCTCAGTCAGCTCTGGCTGCGATGGCGGACACAGTAGACTGGGGGCTCAAAGAGCAGACATTGATTTCCCACTTCTGGAGGCTGGGAGTCCCAGATCAGGGTGCCAGCATGGCCAGGTTCTGGGGAGAGCTCTCTTCCAGGCTGGCAGACAGCTGCCTTCTTGCTGTATCTACCCATGGTGGAGAGGGAGGGCTCGGTGTCTCTTCCTCTCCTTGTAAGGGCACTAATCCCATCATGGCCGCCCCCCATGACTTCACCTAAACCTAATTACTTCCCAAAGGCCCTGCTTCTTACTACCACCACATGGAGGGTTATGGCTTCAACACATGAATTTTGGGGAGACACAAACATTCCATCTCTAGCAAGAGGTAAGGTTTGTAGTGACTCCATTTTACAGATGAGGAAACTGAGGTACAGAGAAGTGTGGTGTTTGTTCATGCTCTCGCAGTTGCAGAATCAGGATATGAATCCAGTGGTCTGGCTTACCAGTTATACTATCTTGCCTCTCAAAAGATTAGTAGTCAGAATATATAAAGAGCTCCTGTAAATAAACAAGAGTTGACTCAATAGCAAATGGGCAAAAGATGTAGAGAAGCAATTGAAGAATCAGTGGCCAATAAGGATAAGAAAAACGCTTAACTTCAAGGAAATGCTAATTAAGGCTGCATGAAATACCATTATCCCGCTAGATTAGGAAGAAAGCTAAGAAGTCTGAAGATACCAAGTGTTGGCAGGGATGTGGAACAACAGAAGTGATGATGGAGAGGTGGAACTCGGTACAAACACTTTGGAAGACAATTTGGCATTACTCAGTGAATGCCTACCCTAGGACCCAGCAGTTCCTCTCCCAGGTACATACCTCCTAAAGAAATGCACGTACGTGTGTCCCAGCAGACACGTGCAAAACCGTTCACAGCAGCACGGCTTGTAATAGCGAAAAACGAAAAACAACTCAAAAATCTAGTGTCAGCACAAGGAGAAAACTGTGCTATATTCACACATGGGAAGTGAAAAAAGGATGAACGGCAGCTACGATGTGCGTGAATCTTTGAAACATAATGTTGAATGAAGACACAAGCCCCAGCATTCCCACAGTCTGATACTGTTCTCTAAAAAGCACTTTTTGTTAGGAAAGTTTGAAGCCTAAACAAAAGTAGACAGAATGGTATCATGAACCCCCATGTCCCCATCACTCAGCTCCCACAATTGCTAACTCTCACTGGTTCAGCTTTACTTGTACGCCGACCCCACCCACCCCTCCTGTATAATTTTGAAGCAAATCCCATGCATGATTTCATTTCCTCAGTAAATATTTCAATATATTTCTCCAAAAGATAAAAACCCTTAAAGAAAACCATAACCTGAATACCATGGTCACATCAAGAAAGTCAACAATAATTCCTTAATATCATCAAATATCCAGGCAGTATCCACATTTCCAACTATCTCATAACTCTCTTAAAATTGCTACTACTTTATTTGAATCAGGACTCCAATAAGGTGAATTCACTGCAATTGATGGACATGTCTCTTAAATCTCTTTTAATCTATAGGTTTCTTCTTTCAGTTTTTTTTTTTCTTACAATTTTTTGCTGAAGACCTGGATCATTTGTCCTGGAGAGTTTCCCGGTCTGGACCGGATGCGTCCTCTAGTGGCATTTAACACGTGCTTCTGTGTCCTGTAATCCCTGTAAAGTGGGCATGGAATCTAGAAGCTTCATTGGCTGCAGTCTCAGTTTTTGGCAGGATGATCCCCTAGGAGGTACTTGGTTTCTCCGTCTAGTTCTCTCTGCATTTGTGATGTTAGCCGCAGGTGCTCACTGCCCACAACCGTTGATGCGAGATGGGGATTGCAATGTGTGATGTTCTAATTCTATCGTTTCCTCTTCAGATAGTAGCTGGAATGTTACACAAAGGGACACTTCCCCGTCTCTACTATTTGGCTGCCCTGGAGTACTGTTCATAAAAGAAAGACAGGATAATTCCTTGATTTTTGTCCCTTCATTTACCACTTTTCAGAGCCACATTTGTTCGTTAAATATCCACGTGTGTCAGAATTCCTTCTGAGAGCTTTTGTTGTAACAAACTGCCTAGTAGTGAGTTGGGGCGGGGATCTACCTCCAATTCTTGGCAGCTGTGGACACCCTCCCCAAAGCACTGATGCCCGAACATAATTAAATTGGCTTAAGTCGATTTGCATCAAGAGGCGAGCATGCTCGAGAATGAAGTCCACACAGCGGGAGGCAGAGCAGAGACTCAACCAGCCCAGACCAGCTAGAGACAAAGCAGTTGTCGGGGATGGTTAATAGCAGGCAGGGGCTAAACCAGCCTCACAGCCTGTTCTGTAAGGTGGATGAAGTCCCAGCAGGCTGTACTTCTAGGTGCTCTGAACTCATCTTTCACAGAAGGAGCCTTAGAGGTGAACCTGGCTGCATCCCTGAGGACCATATTCAGCTGGCCTTTAGCTGGTATCAAGTTACCAGAATCCTTCTAGAACGATTGACCAAACACAGGATCACTTAGAACTCATTCCCTGGGCACCATTCCTGCAGGTGAATGATGAAGGTTTACTCGATTCTTATACACTGTTCAGACAAGAATGGGAGCATCCAAAATGTTTTAGCCAGCATTGCATGCTACCAATTTCACCAATAACAGCCCATTTTAAACACCCACTATGCTAATTATTACTTAGACTCTCAATACACAAATGAAAATCCGTTTCTAACATTCATCAGGCTAATGAATGAAGTCCCTGGTGTTTCTCAAACATAAATAGTTGAAATCCTTGTGGTAATTGCCTACTTGGCTTTCGATCAGATGCTGGCTGACTGTTCCGGAAGTGTGTATTCCAGCTAGGGCCAACTGATGGCCCCGAGAGTATAACTTAAATGACACATATATGTATATCACCCTGGATCTTAGGGTGAGCTCCTCAGAAATGGACTCTGAGACAGAGAGTTGCATGCAGAAGGGTTACTGGGGAGTGGCCTCAGGTGACACCCCTAAAAGGAAGCGAGGTGGGCATGAGTGGGCAGATGGTTGTAAGGAAGACTCAGCAATGCCATGGGGAGCTCTGGAGCTGGGGTGGGGGTCAGGGTTGTCCCACATTGAGGCAAGGGGGCCAGGGCTTTGTACCCAGAACCTTCCAGTCATTGGCGTGGGCCACCACCTGGGAGGGGCGTAATGGTGGGTGAGGCTGTTATCTGCGACAGAGGGCACTTTGCGGTGAGGGGCCAGCTGTGAGATGTCAGAAGTCCAAAGCCCCAGCCTTTCCTGGCTCTGTCCACTGAGAAGGCCGGTAGGGGGGATTTTTTTCTGTAAGTTTGTGATGATTTCAAAATCAAAACAAATATTATCTTAAAAGATTGAAATGATTATTAAAAATGATTCTGCAGGCTGAGCTCATCTTTGTCTTCTCCGTGGCTGCTTTGGTGGCCTCATAGAGGCCCCACATACTGGCGAAGTAGGGGCAAAGAAGAAGAATAAAACCCTAAATTGTATCAACAAAAACTGGAATGAGTTAGTGGGAAGAAAGAATAATGACATTATCTCCCTCATAGTCCCCGGGGAGAGTTAACAGATAACATTTAATTTTGTTTTTCTTTTTTTGCTGAGGAAATTTGCCCTGAGCTAACATCTGTCGCCAATCTTCATCTGTTGTTTGTATGTGAGCAACCACCACAGCATGGCCACTGAGATGAGTGGTGGAGGTCCCCACCCGGGAACAGAACCCGGGCTGCCAAAATGGAGTGCCCCGAACTCAACCACTAGGCCACCAGGGCTCACCCACATTTAATTCTTTCCATTGATAATTAAGAAACCATAGGGCTTAAAAAAATCTATAGTTGAATAAGAACAGAACGTATAACTTTCAAATCAGTGGAATAGCTTGAAAAGAGAAGAAAATATAATCCATATGGAAAAGGTCAAAAAACAACGGAAAATGCAGAGAATCCTAAAAAGTAAAAACACAGCCAGTCCTGATGGCCTACTGGTTAAAGTTTGGCTCTCTCGCTGCTTTGGCGGCCTGGGTTCGTTTCCCAGTCGTGGAACCACATCATCCATCTGTCAGTTGCCATGCTGTGGGGGTGGCTCATGTAGAAGAACTAGAAGGACTCAGAACTAGGACATACAACCATGCACTGGGGCTTTAGGGAGGAAAACAAAAAAAAGAGGAAGATTGGCAACAGATGTTAGCTCAGGGCAAATCTTTCCCTGCAAAAAAAAAAAAAAAAAAGTAAAAACAGAAAGCATGAAACAATGGCCAAAGTAAAGCCAAGCACATCAGTTATAATAATATTATGCAAATATGTAAAACTTAGTATGTTAAATCAATAAACAAAATTATATTTTAGTGATGGTTGCACAACTCAGTGAATACACTAAAAAACATGGAATTCTACAGTTTAAATGAGTGAATTGTATGGTATGTGAACTATATCTAGAGATGTTATTTCGAAAGCTCAATGGGGGCTGGCCCAGTTGCGCAGCAGTTAAGTTTGCATGTTCTACTTCAGTGGCCTGGGGTTCGCCCCTTTGGATCCCGGGTGCAGACCTGTGCACCTCTTGTCAAGCTATGCTGTGGCAGGCATCCCACATATAAAGTAGAGGAAGATGGGCACGGATGTTAGCTCAGGGCCAGTCTTCCTCAGCAAAAAAGAGGAGGATTGGCAGCAGATGTTAGCTCAGGGCTAATCTTCCAAAACAACAAAAAACAACTCAATGGAATTGGAGGTCAGGGCAAGAAGGAGAGTTGAAACATTCATTCTGAAGTCTCTGAAGGAAAACTTAATAATTAGAACTTACTCTACTAGATATTAACTTGTATTGTAAAACTAAAATAAACAGTGTTATAGTAATACAAAAATAGAACAATGGAAGAGAAGAGAGAGCCTAGAAATTACACCCCATCATAGTTAAGAATTTGGTGTATAATTAAGGTATCGACAGAGACCAACAAATTGTTCAGTGAACACTTTGAAAAATATATCAGTTCTAGGTGGATTAAAGAATAAAATTTAAAGCTTACACAGAAACTAAAATATCTCACAGTTGAGAAGAATCTTATAAGCATAAAACAATGTATGAAATTGCAAGGGAAAATCACTAAATTTGACTGTAAAAAATCAAAAGCTTTTATACATCAGAAAAACATTGAAATAATATTTAATAGCAAGTGGCAATAGGAAGTGGGGAAATATGTGCAACATACTTGCACCATATGTGACAGAAAAGAATTTAGTGTCCTTCACTAATAAAGAGTTCTGACAAATAAATACCCAAAACTTCACAATAATAAAATGAACATATACAAAGGCGATAAAATTGACTGATTAAAATGTGAAAAAAGCACATTAATGAAAAATTCAAAATAAAACAATGGTGAGATATTTTTGGCTATAATATTCAAAATTGGCAAGCGTATTCTTTGGGGTTCTCCATGGAACCAGAACCAATAGGAGATATATATGTGTATACATACACACACACACACACACACACACACACACACACATATGGACAGAGAGAGAGATTGATTTATTATAGGAATTGACTCATGTGGCATGGAGGCCAAGAAGCCCCACGGTCTGCTATCTGCAAGCTGGAGCCCCAGGAAAGCCTGTGATAGAATTCAGTCTGAGTCTGAAGGCCTGAGAAGTTGAGGGCGCACAGGCGTAAGTCCCAGAGACCCAAGTGCTGAGAACCAGGAGCTCGGATGTCCAAGGGCAGGAGAAGATGGATGTCCCAGCTCAAGAAGAGAGAGAGAGAATTCCCCCTTCCTCTGCGTTTTTGTTCTATTCAGGCCCTCAAAGGCTTGGGTGATGTCTGCACACGTTTCTAAGGGTGGATCTTTTTTACTCAGTCTACTGGCTCAAATGCTAATCTCTTTTAGAACTGACGCACCCAGAAATAATGTTTTACCAGCTACCTGAGCATCCCTTAGTGCAGTCAAGCTGACACATAAAATTCACCATCACAGCATGGTTTACTAATCCCTCTACTGATGGTTTGACTGTAAGTTTATGAGAAATCTTGAGCCCCAACCGCCCAGGTAAGCCAGTCCCAGATTCCTAACTTCAGAAACTGTGTCTGATAATAAATATGCGTTGTTTCATGGTGCTAAATTTGAGGGTAATTAGTTATGTAGCAATACATAAATAATACATTGTCAGACTGGATAAGAAAGCAAGATCGAACTGTATGCTGTCTACGAAAGACACTATTTAGATATAAACAGACAAATACATTGAAAGTAAAAGGATGGAAAAATATATATGATGCAAACAGTGAACATAAGAGAGTTAGGAGGTCAATATTAATCTCGGACATAATAGGCGCTAAAAGAAATTTGACTAGAGACAAAGAGGGATGTTTCATGATGAAAAATGGTCAATTCATCAGATATGTATGCATATACCAAGTAAATATATCAAATATATATATCAAGTAAAGATGTATACTAACAGATCCCAAAATACATGACAGAATTGAAAGGATAGACAACTAACAATTATAAGTGTAGATATCAATACCCCTCTTCAGTAACTGATAGAGCAACCAGACAGAAATGAGCAAAGATATAGAAGACGTAGACATTATCAACCAGTTTGACCTAACTCTTAACACTGCTTCTAACAAAAGCAGAATATACATTATTTTTAAGCACACTTGGAAAATTCTCCAGGGTAGACTATTTTCAAGGCTATAATATGTCACAATAATTTTATACAAATTGAAATCATACAAAGTATGTTTTCTAACCATAGTGGAATTAAACTAGGAGCCAACCCGTAAAAAAAATTTAGAAGTCTCTAATTATGTGGGAACTAAACAATGCACTCCTAGATGACCCATGTGTCAAAGAAAAAATCAAAAGAAAATTTAGGAAATATCTTGAGCTGAGTAAAAACAAAAATGCAACATAACAAAATGTATATGATGCAGCTACAGCAGTATATAGAGGGAAATTTTTAAGCTTTAAAAACATAGTAGAATGGAAAAAGGACCTAAAATCAAGCTAAGCTTCCATCTCAAGAACTAGAAAAAGAAGAGTAAATCAGAGTAAATAGAAAGAAGGAAATACTAAAGATCAGAGCGTAAATCAGTGAAATGGAAAATACAAAAACAACAGGGAAAATCAATGAAACCAAAAGGTGGCTCTTGAAAAAGATCAAGAAAATCAATACATTTTAGCTAGCCTGATCACAAAATAAAAGAGAGGACAAAAATGACCAAAATTAGGAATGAAGGAAGGAATTCCACTGACAACCCCACAGAATTTTTTTTGAAAAAAGGATTATATAGGAATATTATGAACAGCTTTAGGCCAACAAATTAGGCAACTTGGATGAAATGGATAAATTCCTAGAAAGGCAAAAATTACCAAAACTGACTCAAGAAGAAATAGAAAATATGAATAGGCCTATAACAAATACGGAAATTGAAAAAGTAATTTAAAAATATTTCCCACAAATAAAAGCCCAGACCTCGATGATTTCACTGGCAAATTCTATCAAATATTAAAGGAAAAATAGTGCAAGTCCTACATAAACTCTTTCAGAAATACTGAGGCAGAGGGAACCCTTCCCAAATGATTGTGTGAGACAACTATTAGCCTGATACCAAAGTCAGACAAAGATATCAAAAGAAAAGAAAACTATAGATCAATATCTCTCATGAAGATATGCAAAACTCCTTAACAACATATTAGGAAATTGAATCCATCCTATCTATAAAAATTATTATACCCCAATACCAAGTGGGATTTATACCAGGAATGCAAGGTTGGTTTAACATCAGAAAATCAAATCATGTCATTGGGACAAAATGACATAAAAATCTCAGTAGATACAGAAAAAGAATGTAACAAATCTAACACCTATTTATGCTAAAAAAGAAAAGAAGAGAAAAACGTGCAACAAACTACAGATGGAAGGGAAATTCCCCAACCTGATAAACGGCATCTACAAAAAACCTTGCAGCCAACATCATACTTCATGGTGAAAGGCTAAATGTTTTTCCACTAAGATCGGTCACATGGTAAATATGTCTGTTCCTACCAGATACGTTCAACATGGCACTGGAGGTCCTAACCAGTGCAATCAGGCGAGTAAAAGAAGCTAAGAGCGTAAAGATCAGAAAGTAAGAGGTAAATCTGTTTTTATTCACAGATGGCATGATTGTGTACCTGTGAAAATATTTAAGGAATTTACAGAAAAAGCTATGAGAACTAAAATGTGAATTTAGCAAGGTTGCAGGATATAAGGTTGATATTCAAAATGAAACAAAAACCGTGTATTTTTATATGGTAGCAATGAACTGGAAATTGAAATTTTTTTAAAAAATGCCATTTACAAAATCATCCAAAAACATTTAAACTTAGATATAATTTAACAAAACATTTGCAAAACCTCTACAGTGAAAACTATGAAACATTGATGAGAGAAATTTCAAAGACCTAAGTAAATGGATTGGCATACCATATTCATAGATGGGAAATCTCAATATTATTAAGGTGTCAATTCTTTCTAAATTGATTTATACATTCAATACAATCCCAATCAAAATCTGAAAAGACGTTTTTGGTGAAAATGTTGATAAAATTTTTTTCCAATGTATATGAAAACAAAAAAGACCTAGAATAATCAAAATAATTTTGAAAAGAAGAACAAAGTTGAAAGACTTGTACTATGTGATTTTAAGACTTACTACCAAGCTACAGGGATCAAGAGTATCATATTGGCTAAGAAGGGATAAAGAAACCAGTGAGTCAGAAGGGTGAGGCCAGAAATCAACCCATTACACAGTCAATAAATTTTTGACAAAATTTCCAAGGTAATTCACTGGGACAAAAGACAGTCTTTTCAACAAACAGTGCTGAAACAACTGAAAGTCCATATGGTGAAAAATGAACCTTGACTCTCACCTCACACCATACGTGGAAATTAACCAAAAATAGATCATCGACTTAAATATAAATGCTGAAACTATAAAAACAGCTAAAATAATTTTAAACAATTTTGACCTTAGGTAGGTAAAGATTTTTTAAATAGAACACAAAGGCACAAACCATAACAGAAAAAAATTTGATAATATGCATTTCATCAATTAAACACTTCTTCTCTGAGAAAGACAGATAAAAAAATGGAAAAGGCTAAACATGGGGGAGAAAATACTCATAATACATATATTTAACAGAGGACTATATCCAGAAAATGTAAAGAACTCTTGTAACCCAATAATAAGAAAACAAATAATCCAATTGAAAACGGGCAAAAGATTTGAGCAGACAATTCACAAAAGACATACAAATGGCTGCTGAGCACATGAAAGGATGCTCAACATCAGTAGTTACGGGAAAAGGCAAATTGCAACCACAATGAGATACCAATACACGTCTACTGGAGTGTCTAAAATTAAAACAAATAAAAACCTGACAATACTACCTATCGATGAAAATAGGATGTCCTGTAACTTTCATACATTGCTGGTGGAAATGCAGAATGGTCCCACCACACTGGAAACGTTTGGCAGTTTCTTATAAAGTGAAGCACACAGTCATCAAATAACCCAGCAACTCATCTCCTGGGTATTTACCCAAAACAAATCAAAACATATCTCCACACAAAGACTTGCTCATACCATCCTAATCCAGGATCACCAACACTGGAAACAACTCAAGTGTCCATCAACACATGAATGGGTAGACAACCTTGCTCATGCAAAGGAATACCACTCAGACAAAAGGGAAGGAATTACCACGACGTGCAAATACATGAACGAACCTCAAACACATCATGCTGAACGTAAGTAGCTACTCAGAAAAGAGCATTACTGTATTGTTACACCAAGTTTTAGAGCAGCACAAACTACATTATGATGACAGAGAGCAGACGTGGCTGCCAGGTGCCGGGAGCGTGCATGGGGAGGGGTCATGGAGTTATCCTGGACCGTGACGGTGCTGTTGGTTACACAACTGTGTGGATTTGTCACGGTCTATGGAACTGTGCACCTAGAAAGGGTGAATTTTATTGTAGGTACATTATACCTCAATGAAGTTGTATTATAAAACACATTTTCCCAGCGGTTTAGACCCCATGCTGTGGAATCGCATTCATCTGACTCTGGTCCCTGCTCCACCATCTACGTGCTGTGTGACCTTGAACAGGTCACTGAACCTTCTTGAGCATCAGATGCCTCATTTGCACAAGAGGAATAAGAGGATCTACCCCAGAGGTCACTGTAAGGATTGAAAGAATGGTTAGCACAGGGATCAACACATAGTGGGGACTCAGAAAATGTTAGCTGTCGATAGATAGACAACACAGACATATACTTATATATATGAATCCCAATTGTCCCCAAAATGTACAGTGTAGATAAATTATTATAGAAAAAGGACTAGAAGGAAACACCAACATATAAAAGTGATTATTTCAGGGTGGTGCAATTGTAGGTGATTTTAAATTTCTTATTCAAAACCCTGCAATAAGCATGCACATAATTTATAATCAGAAGGGAGATTATAAAACAGGGAAAAGATCGTGTCTGGTGCAGGTCCTAGGACACTCAGAGCAGCATTGCTTGTAGTGGGTGATGTGACACCAACAGACATCCAGGAGGGCTCGAGTGACATTCGTTGTGTTGCTCCTTACTGTGGGCACTGGGCAGCCAGTGAAGTGAATGAAGCCGGACATATATATACTGGTAAGTAATATAAACAAGGTCAGCGGATGAAGGATGCTACCGTTTATGCAAGGAGAGAAAAAACCCTACATTTGCATGTGTTCACAGGAGCAGAGATTTTTTGAAAGACGCACAAGATATGACACGAGTCACAGCAGTTTCCTTCCAGAAAGGACTTTTATACATACATATTTTTTCCAGTTTTTTAATTGTGGTAAAATACACATAACATAAAATTTACCATCTCAACCATCTTTAAGTGTACATTTCAATGGTACTAAATATATTCGTAATGTGCTACCCCCCCAGCATCCGTCTCCAGAACTCTTTTATCTTGTAAAACTGAAATTATATACCCATTAAACAATAACTCCCCATTCTTCTCCCCACTCCCAGCCCCTGGTAACCACCATTCTACTTTCTGTCTCTATGAGTTTGATTTCTCTAAGTACCTCAAATCATGCAGTATTTATATTGTTGTGACTGGCTTATTTCACTCAGTCTAATGTCCTCAAGTTTCATCCATGTAGCACATGTCAGAACTTCCTTCCTTTTCATGGCTGAATAATATTCCATTATATGTATATTCCACAATTTGCTTATCCATTGATCTGTCGATGGGCACTTGGGTTACTTCCATGTTTTAGTTACTATGACTGATGCCGCTATGAACATGGGTGTGTAAGTAGTTCCTTGAGACTCTCTCTCAATTCTTCTGGGTATATACCCAGAAATGAAATTGCTGGATCACACAGTAACTCTATGTTTAATTTTTTGAGGCGCTATCATACTGTTTCCCCACAGCAGCTGCTCCATTTTACGTCCCATCAACAACGCCCAAGGGTCCCAATTTCTCCACATCCTTGTCAACACTTGTTATTTTCTGTTGTTGTTTTATTAAAAAAAGAGTATTTGTCCTATTGGTGTGAGGGGGTATGTTGTGGCTTTAATTTGCAATTCCTTAATGATTAGCAGTACTGAGCACCGTTTTATTTACTCGTTGGCCATTTGTAGATCTTCTTTGGCCAAATGTTTATTCAAGTTCTTTGCCCATTTTTTAACCAGTTTCATGTTGTTGTTGTTGTTGTCGAGTTATGCGAGTTCTCTATATATTCTGAATATTAATCCCTTATGAAATATATGCTTTGCAAATATTTTCTGCCATTCACTGGGTTGCCTTTTTACTCTGTGGATAGTGCCTTTGATGCACAGAATTTTTAAATTTTCATGAAGTCCAATTCACCTATTTTTTCTTGTGCTGCCTGTGTCTTGGTTTCATATCCAAGAAATCATTGCCAAATTCAAAGTCTTGAAGGCTTTGTCCTACATTTTATCCTCATAGTTTTTTTCCCCCCTTGTTACTGTTTTAATTTATTTGTTTTCTTTCTTTGGTGAGGAAGATGGGCCCTGAGGTAATATCTGTTGCCGATCTTCCTCTTTTTTGTTTCCTCCCCAAAGCCCCAGTACATAGTTGCATATCCCAGTTATAGGTCATTCTAATTCTTCTATGTGGGATGCCAACACAGCTTGGCTTGATGAGCAGTGTGTAGGTCCCCGTCCAGGATCTGAACCAGCGAACCCCAGGCTGAAGTGGACATGTGAACTTAACCACTCAGCCGTGGGGCCAGTCCCTATCCTCATAGTTTTACAGCCCTCTTATATTTAGCTCTTCGACCCACTTTGGATTAACTTTTGTGTGTGGTGTTGGGTAAGGCCCCACTTCATCTTCTGCATGCGGATATCCAGTCATCCCATTTGTTGGAAGGACTGTCCTTTCTCTGGTGACTGCTCTTGGGATCCGTGTCAAAAATCATTTGATCAAACATGGGAGGGCTTGTTTCCAGGCTCTCTGTTCTACTCCCTTGGTCTACATGTCTGTCTTTATGCCGATACCACACTGTTTTGATTACTTTAGCTTTGAAATCAGAAAGTCTGAGTCCTCCAGCCTCCTTCTTCTTTTTCAAGATTTTCTCTATTCAGGTTTCTTTCAGATTCCATATGAATTTTAGGATGGGTTTTTCTATTTCTGGAAAAAAAAAAGCCACTGAGATTTTGATTGGGATGGGATCAAACCTGTAGATTGCTTTCGGTACCATTGATGTCGTAACAATATTAAATCTTCCAATCCATGAACATGGGATACGTTCCATTTATTCGTTTTCTTTCATTTCTTCCAGTGTCGTTTTGTAGTTTTCATGGTCCATGTCTTACAGCTCCTTGGTTAATTCCTAAATAGCTTATTCTTTTTGATGCTATTGTAGATGGACACGTTTCCTTAATTTCCTTTTCAGGTTGTTCATTGTTAGTCTAGGGAAATGCAACTGAGTTTTGTGTGTTGACTATGTATCCTGCTGCTTGGCTGGATTCATTTAACATGCTTTTTTGTTTTAACAGTTTTGGGGGGGATCTTTAGAGGATTCTACATATAAGATCATATCACGTATATGTACGACACAAGTCATACATATATGTTGTTGAAATGACAAACCAAAAATTAAGTACAGTACAAGCTTTAGTTTTTTCCTGAGCTATTTATGAATAAGTTGCCTATATGCTCCCTATTCACTTCCAAGTACTCTACTGTGCATTTTGTACAAACGAGAACGTTCTCCAATATATACACGGGAAGACAGGTGAAAACCAGCACATTAACACGAATGCATCACTACCATCTAATCTGAAGAACCCGACCAGCCAGTAAAGTCTTCTTTTCACTGTATATTTTGAAATTTGCACCATATGGATATGTTATCTTTATAAAAATTTGTTAAAACATTCAAAAACAAGACGACACAGACAAATAAAATTAATTCATGTAACAGCGAGCCCTGGAGTACAATACATTGCAGACTTTCTCAGGTCTGCTCACCCGAGAGGGGGACCCCCTCATTCCACCGCTTCCCAGAAATATACTGAGGGGGGCCAGGCACGGATAGGGGCCGCTATAAGTGGAGGTTCGCAAAGTGCAGAAAAAGTTCTGGTCCTGGAAGGGCTCCGACCTGCAGCCAGGTCTGGTGGGCCCCGCAGGGTTTTGCATGCCGCTAACAGCCCAGCTCCTGCACCAGTTCCCAAAATTGCAACGTCGGCAGCGGCCACCAGGGGGAGACGCGTCACAAGCGTCCCAAAACTCCAGCCGAGGGCGTGGCGCCGAACTTTCCCGAGACCCGAGACCCGAGACCCGAACCGAACGTGCGAGGTTGGATCGACGCCACCCGGCACCCAGCGTGCAGAGCCCTCGCGAAGGGGCAGGGCTCGGGGGTGCGCGGGGTCCCAGCTCCCCCTCCCACGGCCATTAACTGGAGACCCAGCAACAACCCCCCTACACCCAACCCGACCAGAATGTCACCCCCTGGCGGTCAAGGGTGAACTGGGCGTCTGGGTGTGAGCCCCTTCCCCCGTTCCAGCTCCAGAATCTCCCAGGCAGGGCGGAGTCTCGCCGTCCGGGGTGCGGAGGAGGGAGAGGTGTGGGACTGCGGCTCGTGACCTCAGCGGGGGCCCAGGAGGCCGGCCCTTCGAGTCCCTCGTCCGTCTCGCGCGCCAGCTGCTGCTCCGGTGCGCGTCTGCCCCGAGGCGCGAACCAGTGGGGACCTGTCCCGACTGGGGACGGGAGGGGAGGCCGGCGACGCCCCATCCGCTTCCCAGCCCCTTCCCGCGCGAGCCGCCTCCCGCCCCGAGAGGCCGGGGATGGGGAGAGGGGAGAAGGAGGGGCGGCGGCGCTGGGCGCCTGATTCCTGCACCGTCGCCGCGAGGGGGGTCTCCAAGGGACCCGGCGGGGCGGACTCGTCCCCCTGTTTGCGGATGGACGGATGTGGGGTCCGTTAGATCCGCGCAGGGGTCACCGGGGCAGCGCGTGAGCCCCCTGCCAACTCCATCAGATCACCCCAACGGCATGGCCGCCCGGCTGCTTTGCAAAGCGCCGCGAGTCAAAGCCCCACCCCCACCGTTTCGCGACCCTCCTGAGGCCTCCCAGCCAGAAGCGGCCGAGGAGATCCCGCCTAGGCCACCGAGTCCCTGGGTGACCCTTAGTGAGTGTCTTCCCCTCTCTGAACCTGCATTCCTGGTCTGGGTGAAGGAGACACATACGCAGAGGAGCGAGCTCACATTTTATTTGCCATCCAAGGGCCCTGGACCCCATTTCCGCCCTTCACCCGCAACCCAGGAGGGCTCAGAAGACCTTCACCGAATCCAGCTGCAGGTCTCCACCCACTTCCAGCAGGCGCACGTTCGCCGGCGGGATCCGGTGGCGGAAGTGGTA